>NW_008606769.1:0-11839 GCF_000691845.1 Merops nubicus
CCAAGCTGTGTGCATTTGCATAGAGGCGAATGAGAGAAGACTGGTCTGTGCAAAACATGAGAAAAAGCAATGCCCTAGGATTATTTTATGCATTATGCTATTCATAATTATTCGGATATCCACATGGAATGGGTGAAAGTATTCACATTTTATGAAAAAGGAAAGAATTTTAGGACATGTTTTTTTCATCTGAATATTCATAATGGAAGTAAACTTTTGTTTTTCATCGGTATCCAGATTTAAGCATTTGTCACTCATTCAGGGGATAGAAACAATGCCATATGGTTTGAGTGGCCAATCACACAGTACAAATAATGAAAAGTGGTCAGAGTGAACATCTGGTGAACATTCTGAATGTGAAGATTATCCTGATTATTCTATGAATATTTATGGGTAAAAACCAATTTAATAATGAGCTAGTCCATTAGTCCATAAGCTGTTCACAGTGAAAAGAAATAATTACATATGCAATCAATATTATTTCAAATGAATAATTGAATCAGTTCACATTTAACATACTTCTGATTATAACAAGCATTTTCCTCTGCTGGAATCTCCATCTCTCTGAGTCTGGAATCTGAAGGCTGTCTCTGCCAAGAGTTTTTAAACATATTTAGATTTTGTTATAGATTGTATTCATATAGTGCAACATAAAAAAAGAATTGTGTCAGTGTGTTTAGAATATATCTCACAGACTTCAGAAATCAACAAACAGTGTAGGATAACAAAATATAGTTGTACACATGTTCAAGTGTGCAATAAATTAAGAAGAATTCACAGGAACTCAGTATTTAGGAGAGCCTGACTAGGCATGCTTCTTACAAGACTTCCTTCTGTGTATGCAAAACCTTCAATAACTCCAAAACTTGAGAGATTAGAGAGAATCATTGAGTATTAATAAAAGTTATTCCATAACTTTGTAGAAAAAAAAATGTAAAAAAAGTGGTACTCATAGAGTTGAAACATAAGACTTTGGTCACTCTGTCAATAGGAACTTTTATGATGACTTTGATGGATGAAGTGTTGTAGTCTTCAAATTCCTTTTAGGATCATAGAATGGTTTGGGTTGGAAGGGATCTTAGAAGTCATCTAGTTCCAGCTCCCCTGCCATGGCTGGGACACCTTCCAGTAGACCAGGTTGCTTGATTTCCCATCATTTATCCTTTGTGCTGCTTGTTTCTTTCAAACACGAACACTTTGGAGCAGTGTCTGCCTCCCTTGAACATTACTTAACACCCTGAGACTTGAAAATCATTGAAATGTTTAGATGCAATTGCTATATGAATAATAACAATTAGAATGCTATTCTTCAGAGAAGTCCAAGCTGGCTTGCTGCATGAATTCATCAAATTCTTCACAGGAACAAGGCATATATTTTTAAAACATGTTTAATTTTTATCACTGGCTTCTATTGATATTACAAGTCTATGCAAAAATGTATGTACAATGAATTTCTACAAAAATAAGTGTGTTTTTTTTTTTTTTTTTTTTAAAGTAATGAGTTTATACTCGGTATTTTTGGTGATGTTTCAGACCAAAATAACACTATAACTAGCTGCAGAAAGTCTTGTGGCTAACACCACAGCAAGCTTTAAACCTTATGGAGTCAATGGTGCAGTTTTTGCTTAGAAAAATAGATGAAAATAAAGAGCTTCCTAGATTTGTTTTCCCAAACCAGGCTAGGGGTGTGACCAGCCCAAAGTAGTTTCTGCAGTCAAACACTACTTTTGTTAGTACAATAATGCTAAAATCTATTGAAACCATATTTTTCTTCAAAAAGGTCATCTTATTTTGTACTGTCCACAATGTGCTAAGCAGCAACTACAGCTCCGTTTGAAAATTATATCTTTAGAAAAATCAATCAGGTGAAAAAGACTCTGGTAATTAATTCATATTCCATAAATTAGATTCTGTCATTAAATTTCAAAATGACAAAATGTTTGAGAAATAAAAAATTATTGATGCTATTATTTCCAGAGAAGTCATTGGCTCAGATTTTATTCCATACCTTTTGCCATTTTGGCAAAAAAAAAAAAAAAAAAAGTTAATGTGATCAAAGTGACACTGAAGCCAATGCTAAGTCAAAATAATTTTCTGAGCTGGTGACAAGAGCTCTGCTCTCTTTTTATTTAGACTTGTTTAAAAATCAAGATTTTATAATGATGCTTCTAAGAAAACAGGATACTGTATTTCACAGTTGTTTAGAAGTTAAAACATAACAGTAACTTTGGTGGAAACAGAACGTGGTTGCTAGAGGAGCTCAATGGTGAGCTTGTTTTTTCACTTTAAGAACCATTCAGAGCAGGTGTTTTTCAGACCAGTGTTCAGATGGGTCTCAGGAGAAAGGAGAACATCCAAGAAAAACTGATTGAATATATATATCTTTCAGAATATAGACTCTAACTTTTGATTTCAGCATCCAGGAAAGACCAAACTCTTTGTAGTTTTACTAAGTCTCATATGAGATAATGGCAAATGTGAAAATCTGCCTTTTTCGTTATGAGGAGATCAGCCAGCAGGTCAATGGAAGAAAGATGATCTATCTTGTATAAGGCAGAGAATCTGAAACAGAAAAGCCAGAAATGGAGAACATTAAAGTAAAGAGATTTCATGTCCACCAAAAGAAGGACTGCCTGCACCAAACAGATCTTCTTCAAACTCTTTCTTAGCATTATGTTGCAGCCTGCACAATAACAGAAACAAAGGCAAGAACATAATTTGGGCTTCTGGCACCTGTTGTTTTTAGCCCGCTTCCTTAGCAAGTTTCACAAAACATAGAAAAGATTCCTGTGACCTTATGAAAGATAAACATGGAGGTGGAGGAAAGAGCAAGACTCCTTGACATTTCTGTCAACCTGTATTTATTAGATATCAGAGGCCCACACCAGAAAGTATTATTGCAGCTTTCCCAAACTAGGCAGTTTTTTAATAGGGCACTTAGAATTTGGGGGACATGAGAGAATTCAGTCCTGAGACAAGAGAACATATGAAACTGGGGTTTTTTTAGCACCAGTGTGCAGGGAATTAATTGATTTTGTTGCATTGGCAACACTGTCCTGTGAGGGCTAATCTTGTACATTTTAATTTTTTCTTCTGTTTTTTATTTTTCCCTTAAGAACTCCATTTCCAGGCAAATGTTGCTCTTCAGCTGGTCAGAGCAATGTTGGTAATTAGAGCAAGCTGCCATGTTGATCTCTACAGGAGCCAAAAGGATTTCTGGTGATGGGCAAGTTGCTTTGAGACCAGGGAGCTCCTAAACATTTTTTCACAAGATCTGATGGTTGATAACTACCCTTTGTGTTCTCACCCACAAAATCTGTCATTTCAAGTTAAGCAGACAGCTTTTGTGGCCCGGGATGTTCAATGGCAATGAAGGTGGTGGCAGGCCAGAAGCTTACATGAAACAGTGTTGCTCAGTGCTCCCAGCCAATTTTAAACATGAGAAAGAAAAAGGAAGCAGGAGCATCCTAGCCCAACTTGAATGCCTCCAAATACCAGAGGTCTTGCTTGGCAAGGGAAGCACATGATGAATCTTCTCCTGGAAGAGAGAGTCTGAGCCAGGAAGGTCTTTTCCCACTATATCCTCCAAAAATTAGGTGGTGTCTGCACAGAAACCATTTATGATGCTGGGCTGAACATGGCAAATCAATGGCTAGTAATACATCTAAGGGAAAAGACCTTAACATCCTTTAAAGAAAAGGCAAACCTTCTAATTCTTCTAATTTCTGCAATTATGTACCTCATTTTTAATTTTTAATACTGTCAAATTCTGTTTTGATTTGGCTTTAATCAAACCTCCTTTTTAACTTTTTTGGTTCAGCCCCAGACTATAAACTTTATTATTTGCTGAGCTCTACAGAATGTAGTTTATATACAGAATCTAAGTGAGTTACAGGCCTGTTGTTGCAGAAAAAAATTATGTGCAAAGTCATTGCAATATTTCACTTGGATAATGTCAAAACTGCAATATAAAAAAGTGAATTATGTATAGGAATATAATACTAAAATTATTATCTAGAAGTTAAAATGAAATAATGGAAAAGTCAAATTGAAAGACAAAATTTTACCATAATAAAATACATTTTGCCATAATAAAATAAATTTTGTTGTCACCTGAAAAGAAAAGAAGAGTTGGTACTATTAATTTTTACTGCCTCCCATTGTAAGCTGTCAAAGTTAACTCTGAAATGTTTCATACTTGATAAAAGCACAGGTTTTGCTGTAAAACTGAAATTTTCTTTTTAATACCACCGAAAGTTTGTACCTACAACAGCATAATGTTAGATCCTCTCTGATCTGTGACAATCCCAGCAGTAGTAAAAAAAATATTAAGGTAGGACTCCCTTTTTTCTGTGCATCTTAAAAAGGAAGGTGAAATGAATCCATATTAATATTTTTCAGTGACAGAGACCATTGGAGAAAGTATGGGGAAGCTGGCAGTAGGATTAGACTCTGAAGCAGATGGTCTGGAGCCAGGAGGGCTGAGTGCCCCAGTACAGGAAGAATTTTGATTGCCTGCAGCCTTTCTTTCCCTGGAGACATGAACTGTGTCTTTCCACTCACCTCCTGGGAAGCTGGTAGGAACTGAATAACAGTACTTTAAAATGCTCTATCCAATACCAGTCTCCAGTCCAGGACAAAGAAGGTAGGAGAAATTTAGATGTAGAACAGAGGAAGTGGCCTTGAGGCCCATATTCCAGTCTTCCATCACACTTAACCGAGATCATCCAACAGCTTCAGATCTGCTGGACTGAGGGTGAATGGGCTGCGGGCCTCCGTAGCAGACAAACATATGTGCACACAGTACGTGCAAGCTGCATGTAAAATAAACACAAGAGAAGAACATTTTCTGATAACATTTTTCTTTGCTGTGTGTTACAATGACTGCTAGCTGTCATAGTAAATTTACTGAGGTGTTAAAAGTCTTAAGACATAAATTTGTAACATGGAAATCCTAGCCATCTTCCTCCTAGATTTTCAGGGAAAGCAGATGGAGGTGACAAAGGCACTGAGCCCTGCTTCTCACACTTACCCAGGAAACCCCACAGTTGGCACTAGTCATGCAGCACACAGTGAACTAGAGAAATGCAAAACACATCTGCCCTTGGGATCCCAAGTTCCCAAGCAGTGCTTTGCCTTCTCTTCAGGGAATACCTGGCACATGGATCTTAGCAATGACAGGGGAAATAACCTTAAGCTGTTTCTCACGGTGAATCCAGAGGCATTACCTTCTCTTAAGAGCACATTGAAGAACCCACCAATATAAGTGAGAAGTTGAGTCTCTCTTTGTTGATTTCAAGGATATGACTGCATCAGCCAAGGCTGGGAAAGGCTGGACTGGATTGCCAAGAATCACAGTTGATGCAGAAACATCAATAAAATTGTGTGGTAAGAGCAGTATTTCTGCCCATCTCTTTCTTTCAGCTTCAATTATGTTGTTAATAAGGTGGTGGAGACAAATAAGATTCACTAATGACTTTGGAAATAAATAATGAAAAAAAAGGAAAACATTTCATAAATTACATTTGTCACTGATGCGTACAAAAAATTAGCTCTGTGAGCCTACAGAAACAAATGTCTAGACAAAGGGATTTTGTGGTACTATCCACGTACAGGAAAGCAGTCACTGTACCCAACTGCAACACTGGGAATGGAGATTAAAATCTGGAAATGAGAAAAGGAAAAAAAAGGTGGCTCAGTTTTAATTGCACTGACTTGCTTACAAGATACCAGCATCTCAAAATCACTCCTTTGTATTAGTTGAGATGTAGATAGGAGTCTGCCTGTGGGACCAGGCCTCCTCCTTCATTTGGTTTTGGGAGCAGATGGCAGCTCACTGCCTTTCTGGATGTGTGGAGGTCCAGGGCCAGGAGCCAGGGTGTTTCAGGCTCTTGGTGCTCACTGCAGGCAAAGTTGGGGTGTTTGTGCAGTGGGTCTGAACTATCCTAGGTGCACTGGTGCACATGTGGAAAACATCATGTGGCACTGTGGTGTAGCAGGCAGCCAGGACCTTTTGGACCTTGTCTGAGGGTGGCAAGATTGATGGGTAAAAAGAGTGTACAGATTATTTTCTTGCAGTTATTAATGATATGCAGAAGGCAGTCACTACACGGGACAGTGCTGGCCAAAGTTCTGTAATGAAGCAGTTAGATCAGAAGGCCCAGGTCCCTGCAGTAACACAGGCACCTGGAAGGTTCTCAGCATGCCCGACCCAAAATTACTTTGGAGGGTTATTCTGTCTTCCTCACTCCAGCCAAGTGTTTTCTGAAGTGCTGAGAAGAAAGATCACGTTGATAGTTTACCTGTGTCTTATTAAAATTAGTTTTGGTCTACTTTTGCATATCACAGAATCACAGAATATTAGTGGTTGGAAAGGACCTCTGGAGATCATTGAGTCACGCTCCTAAATCAGCATAAAGTGAAGTATGCAGCTAATTAAGCCAACCCCAATATTAAGAAGGTGTACCTCTACAGTGAAGAATTTTTTTTCACCTGCTTTTCTTGATCCTGAAGATTACCACTGGTTATAAACAGCTGTGAGCACTATAAAATTACTAATCCTGTGCAGTGACACAACTGTGCTGGCTGATGCCTTAGCATATCTACCAAAGACATCTAGATGTATGTACAACTGCATAGCTATGTGTACATGTGCAGTTACGTACATGCACACTTGTGATTATCTTCTCAGATAAGGTCTTCCTGTCTATCTTTAATTTATAACTAAATTCTTTTAACTGCTTTTTTGAAATACAGTTGGAGTTCACAGAGCAGTAGTTGGCATCAAAGTATTTCTGCCCTATATCTGTGGTGACCCTCACCGATGTGAGCTCACAGTATCCTGACATGATCTGTAGTCTGAAGCTCTGGTGCAATATGTCCCCCAAAACTGAAAAGCTGTGCCTGCGTTTAGTTGCATGGGCCACCAGATGCCTGTGTGGTAGAGTTTTCCAGTGACTAAACACGACACTTAGGCTCCAGGGTTCCCATGAGAGCTAGTGAAGTACGGCTGACTGGAATTACAAATAACCTTTGAATAGGATGTCTTAGATGGAACATATGACTAAATTTGAATACCTTTCCTTAAAAATAATAATGACCATCTTGTCTCAGGCCAAATCTTCTTGCTTTCAGTCATTGCCAAGAAGTGAGATGTTTTGAGACCACATACTAGCTTTGAAAGAATGCCTTGACATTTGTTGAATTTGGTTTGATCAGTGATCCTTTTAGTTATGAAAAAAGGAAGAAAGTTAAGAAGTGGAATCTCAAAGGCTCTGGGCAGCAAATGGAACAGAGGGGTTTTCTTAAATGTAGACTGAAACCTGAAAACAAAGTTGGAATCAACATTCAACCCTCAGGGATTAAGCTAAGACATTTCTGTGCCAGTTCACTTCCAACAAATGTGATTGACACCATCTTTCTGTTTATGTTCTTTAGCAGGGCTTCTGGGATGCTGATGGAAACCACTTAAACCACATTTCTCATCCACTTGGGTTCTAACCAGCTCCTAGGATTAAATGACAGGCTTATTTTCTACTAATTGCTCCTTTGCCTGTCATGTAATTTGCCCTATATACAGTACAGGTCCTCCAGTATTTGTGTACAGTCTTGTTTTCCCTCTCTCTATTAACCTATCCTTTGTCTTTTCTCACCATTCATTGCTTCAGACATGCCTGTTTTTCTGTTTCTGGCCTCTGGTTTGGTGGGTTTTCTTGATCATTCAGTGTTTGGTTCTTTTAATGAATCTTTTCTCAAAAGCCTTTTCATTATGTGAATATTTTTAAACCTAATCTTTTGAATGTACATTATAATATCTTATGTCTGGTCTCCTTTTATCTTTCCTTTTCCATTTGTAGATAATTTTCTTCTTCTTGGTTCAGTATTTACAGTTCAGTACATTTTCTGCTCCCTGGGCCTTCCTGTATTCCCATTGCCTGTGCCCTTCCTTTTGATCACTTTCTGCAGTCATTCTATTTTTGCATTTACAGATAATTTATCAATAAAATTTCTTGGTCCTTTTTTCACTAGCCATTTCGGACTCCATTGTGTTTAAGAGACCACTATTTTTCTGGTGCATTGTAACAAACATGATGACCTACTTCTTTATTTTGCAGCCACAGAAGAGAGATTGCTCATCATGAAACAACAAAACCAGAAAAAAATCTTATAGTATTGAAGACAGAATATCAGAAGATCCTTGTTTTTGTCATGGTTTCATAGCAGTGTTTAGCTTTCTGTTACCATCTGGCCATGTAGCACCTATTAGTTTCAGTCCAATATTTCTTCATTTTCTCAGTGGTAAAGGTATTGAAAGTGCCAGATGAAAAAATCTTCCCAGATTCTGTGGTAGTGAATAAGGAGTGAATAAAGAGGGTTTTTATTAATCATCATCTGGTGCATGCTGTCGTCTCGCTCTCTGTGCTCACCCAGACAGATAAGAGTATTCCTCTGGCTAAAGCGTGAAAAGTTTGTGCTGTTGCCTACAAAACTCCTTGGTGATGGTAAAGGTATATTTTTTTGGGCCTAGATTCTGCTCTCATTTCAGACAGATAAAACCTGTAATCCTGCAAGTCAATTGACAGGCAAGCTCTATGCTTCCACAAAGAAGCTGCATTATAATCACTCTGCTTTTGCAGGAGTTTTAGACAAAATACTTGGGACTAATCATGGAGCAAACCTGCAGTCACCAACGGAATTGTTCAAGATTCACATCAGAGCAACTAAAGAGTAGGAATTTATTTATTTTTCCATATTTCAGAAGCAATGTTGCCCTGCTTTGGACTGGTATTATGCCATTTCTTAGTTCTAAAACCGGATTATATTAAGTTCCTTCCCTAGTTTTGGTTTGGGCTTTCCATTTTTCACATCCTTAGTCTGAAATATTTTTCTAGTATATTCATATTTATTTCCAGGCATCCAGCCTACTTTTAGTCTGGCCTTTGCATCTTTTTTTCCTTCTCTGTTTTAGTCCAACATAAATGATTCCTTTTCAGCACACACAGTACCCTGCTATTTATTTAAGATTGAAGGAAGGAAAGAAAGTAGTTTTCTCATGCAACTTCTAGGACATCTCCAATTTTGTGGCATGTTTTGGCCAGTTCCTAGGTAAAGCCCAGTCATGGTCATCAGCAAAATAAGTTAGTGTGTCTGGATAATAGAACTTGTCTACAGAATAAAACACTTTGGTCTAATTATAGTTTTCTTTTAAGAGTTACTTACTAGCAGGTTTTTATGTACTATTCAATTGTATTTGCAAACAAGAGATGCAATGTTGTGTTCAAGCAGTTTTATAAGCAACTTTTACATAGCCTAAATTTTCTATTCTAGATATGGGGCCAGGCTGGCCTCTTTGGAAATTGTCAACACAATAATGTACCAAAGCAAGAGAATAGGAGGACTCTCTTGATGTTCGTTGTTTCCAAGAAGAAAAGGCACAGTGTAGTTTCTTACAAATGCACATATTTGTTTTTGTGGTGAACCTAGGTTTTACAGTCTGATATTGGATACTTTCCTGGGATTTTTTTTGTGTTGGTGTTATTTTTGTTTTGTTTTGTTTTGTTTTGCTTTTGTATGTGTAAAAATGTATAGATAGTTTATTCATTAGGGCAAATTAACTGCTTCTTTGCAGTGTCAGAAGTCACACTGAAGCCAGTGCATTTTCAGACTTATGTCAGGAAGGATATTAGTTCTGCTTTTATATGTCATCCATTACAGTGGGGTCCTGGCCCATGACTGTGGTTCTGAGGCTCTGTAATAAAACACAAATATAATAGTTAGTAATGCTTTGGCTCGTTGGGTGGAACATCTGTCTGATCTGCACTGTAACTGAATTTGGCTTTCTTCTTTAAAATAGTACCAGGATAGGAATTTTGTCACTGTTTGCTGTGAAAAGAGGTTGTACTCATGTATATTCTTGAGGGGTCTAAAGCCTTCCATATCAAAAAATGATTCTGTCTATTTTCAGGGCTCTCTTTATAGTGGTGTTTGAAAATAAGAGTGTTACAAAAAGTTTTCAGGGTCTCAATCATTCTTCAAGCTGGATTTGCAAGGTGGGTGTTGAGATACCTCTTCATTTTCAGGGATTCATGAAGTATAAGCTGGGTAGGGTACAGTGTCCTGTCTGGGTAGGAATGCAATGGGAAACATTCAAGAGAAGAAGTTATGTTTATACCCTGCCCCTGTCTTTGGCACATTATCCAAGATACCAGAAAACTGCTGTCCTACATACAAGGTACCTTGTAAGTGAGGCAGTCACTTTTTGGACGTGACTGACAGAAGAGGCTCTCTGTCCTTGTGCATTTGTTAAGCAAGTGATGCACTTGCTCAGCAGGTAGGAGCCGAAGAGGATTCAAAGATATGGTGACACTCAAGAGAGTGCCCCAGTCCCAAAGCTAAATCCCAGCCCCTCTCTGGCACACCTAAAACTGTGAGGAAGTTCTCACCTCTCCCATTCTGGAGTACCCCTCTTTTTGGGACTGAGGCAGTGTCAACGAGGCAGAGCAGGTAGCTGTGAAGGTCTCTGTCTCACAAGTTGTGGCATTAGCTGGAGGGGACAGTAAATTAAATTAATTAATGAAAAGTTAAACAGCTTCAACTGACAGGAATGTTAGCATTTCCTCACAGCTCCCTTCTCTCCTCTGCCTTCATATCATACCCTCTGGCTCTGTGATTACTCTGCTCGTGAAGGACTGAGGTGTGGGTTTAGATGCTATATCCAGCTATCACACAGCTCCAATTAAAGTTTTAAAAAGTATCCTTCCTCTCCCATTTGTGTTGGTGAGCTCTGGGACTGCTGCCAGATCTGGCTCGGCATGAGGCTGGCAGGAGGAACAGCAGTTTGCGACGCTGCCTTGCACTGCCTTGTCCTGAAGTGATGCTCAGCATTGCCAGGGATAAGGCACTTCTGGAGACACTCCAGCACACAACTTCAAATGTCCAATATCTAGGTATCTACCAGAACAAGGAAGAGGTGAGCAATGCTTTTATGCTTTTGTGGGTGGATGGTTTTAGCCTAAGTACCTACCATAGTAAGTTGGGTCATATGTCTCGTCATTAAGTCAGTCAGGTCCTATGCTGATTTTTTTATGTTGAAGGACTTCAAGCCTGGATCACAGGCTTCTTAGTACCCTTGGAAATCTGGCCATGGATATTTCCTGTGAGTTCGTTAATGTAAGACTCCTACCACATATATATTTAAATTTGGGTGGTTTTACAGGTCCTGTCAATTTTCTCCACTCTTCACTTTCTTCTCACCTCTATATTTTGGTAGGTAAAGCAGCTTTTATTCCTGAGGAACTCAGAAGATTTTTTGCATCTTTCTTATGTTGAATTTCCTTCTCTAGACTCCACTAGAGCTGCTCGAATGTACTGACAATGTCTGTAGGAAAGCTTCTCCACTTTTTAATATATTTAACAGACCAAAGGTTTTAGCTGTTATATCAGTTTGTTGTGCCAGTGACTTTAATATTTTTAGCTCCTGATATGAAGAATGTGTATGACGGAGGATGCTTAAAAAAAACACCTAGGCTCTCTTTGGCTAGAGCATGGAAGACTGAAAATGCTATTACAGTACCTTGGCTGAGGAGCAAGAAAAATGTAATTCATATGTATGTGACACCTCCCAAGCCCCTCCCGACCCCCCCTCAAAAAGGACTTGGCTGGGAATCTGAGGCGGTGTTTACTTGCACATCAGTTGATGCTGGCATAGGACAGTAAAAATTTTCATGTGCTTCTGCTTCTGTTCCTCCTTTCTTCATCTTTCTCCCACAGGAGCAGTATGTTGAATATGAATCTTTCAGAAAGATAATGAATGTTATTATTTTATTTTATTTTATTTTAT
>NW_008606770.1:0-13030 GCF_000691845.1 Merops nubicus
GCTTCTGGAAATGTGGCAGAGGATGCAGCACCGGAAGGGAACTGAAGTACCCCCTGGGATTCTGAGGGCTCGACATCCCCCTCTGGAGTTGAGCACCTCAGAGGGCTGGGGTCCTCTCTCTCCAGCTGCTCCTTCCCTACTCCCACTATGCCCACCAACACTGCAGCTACCCCTCCTTCACCCACACACTTGCTCCCTGGCTGCTGCCATGGGGTCCATACTTCTCACCCTGTTCCAAAGCACAGCACAATACACCACAAGCAATCAAAACTCACCCTTCCTTGCATGGCCCCAGCACCACGGTGGGGGCCACCCCATGTGCCAGCCTCACCAGGGCAGGGAGGGCCCTATGCCAGGGGGGTGACATCCCATTACCTCCTGCACCTAGACCTGGAGGCAAAGTCCCTGATTAGAAGCCTGCCACAATCACCCTGGTCTTTGCAAGCTGGGGAAAGTCCACGGTCTACAAGATGAGCAAGGTCGAGCTGGGGTGGGGTGGGGGCGTTTAGCCTGGGAACCAGGGCACAAGAGGTTTTTCTCCCAAACCCTGGGCACCTGGATGAAAAGTGAGGGGGTCTTTGCTGCATCCACGGCTCTCTCATGCCTGAGCCCCTGCACAGCACAGCTCACAGAGCACATAGGCTTGACATCTCACTCAGAGACTCTCATGTCCAAAGCATTTCTCCAGCTGTGAGTGGGGACCGCCAGAAAGACTGGGAAAATACCTTCCACTGTCTGCAGCATACACCTCGGCTATAAACTTTAAAGTAAGCCTGGTTCCTCTCCAGGCTGCTTAAACACTGGCCCAGACCCCTTGAACACCTTCCCCATCGTTTCTGCAGGCTCGCAGCTGCTGAGGAAGTTACAGCACTCCCAGCCCCTTGCTGGAAAGCCACTGCTCTGTCCCGATTTGACCTGCATCCCCAGGGCCTTGTGTAATCTCATTTGCACAGGTGTCCCACAGGTGGGCAACCCTTGGTGTCCACAGACCTGCATCCATGCCAGCTAAAGCACAATCAAGCTTTAGGCCCTTCCTGTTCCCTGGGAAAAGACAGCATTCACAGGACTAAGTGGTGGGAAACACAAATGGCCCCTCTCAGAAACTGGGTCTGCTGCAGGAAAGGCTTGGGAGAGCAGACAGTACTTTGAAGGCTGTGGGGTCTTCATCCAATCCATGGACCATAAAACACAGAAGCAAGACAGTGTGCAGCACAACCCATGCCATTTTGGCTGCTCCACCCCTTTTCTCAGTCCTGTGCATCCTTGGAAGACCCCATGTGACAGGTGCCATGACCTGTGTCAGGTTTTTGTGGGGCACACTGGGGTACAGATCATTTGGCAAAGCCTTCTCTGAAATGCAGAGGAAAGCTGCAGACTGGCACACTCAAGTCTGCAGCACCCCACTGGAGATCTCCAAAATATCTCTTAGTTCATCTGCTGACCCACAAGACCCTCTGGGGGTTACTCTGTCCACAGGATGCCACAGGAATCAGCATACTGAGCAGTCCACCCTGAGGCCCTCCCCAACCTTTTGCAAAGAGCAGAACTTACCTCCAAACATCTCCTGACGTGTGCCTCTCTCCACTGGGATGTTTCATGGTTCCCCTGCGCAGTGGTACAGCTGGAAACCTCCTGTGCACATCCTGCAGTGAAGAAGGCTGTCAGGCGTTGTGAGGCTGTGTGTCCCAGCTCTGCAGCTGCCAGCCAGCTCCCACTGGAGGGGTTTTCCAGCTCTGTGTTTGCCACCTCTGTGCTCTATGAGACAGACACTGTGGTCAAAGGCTGATGGTGCCTACTGAGGAAGGTGCAGTCCATCTACCCACAGGATGGGTGGCCCCCTCACCACATGGAGAGAGTGGAAGCAGCCCCAGAAGCAGCAGGACTGGGTGCAAAGCCATGAGACAGTGGCTTGTTTTTCTCACTAATCAATGTGGCACCCAGAGGAGCTAGCAGCCCTCGAGCAAAGCAGGGCAACTTCCAACAGGGAGCCCAGTTAGTCTTCTAGGAAGGTGTGAGGAGGTGACATCTTCAACTTGCTGGTAGGGAAGGCACTGTGGGGACGATGGCACACCATGCTGCCTGGGGGGAAAACAGTTCTGCAAGCAGACATCCCCTTCTACCAGGCATCTCTCCCTCAGTTGGTTTATGAACTCATTTTCCACTTTGCCTCCCTCCTCCTCTTCCTCCTCCTCCTTTCCCCCTGCTCCACGCACAGACTCAGAGCTGGCAGCGAGGCGTAGAGGAGCGGAGCCGCGAAGTGGCCCGGCCGGGCGCTGGCAGGAGGGCAGCAGGCACAGCTGGCAGAGGGCAGCACACACAGCAGCGTGGGGAGGAAGGCCAGCAGAGCCCCAGGACGCACACACCCCAGCAACCATTGCCAGCAGACTGAGGAGCATCAGCGGGGGATGGAGGCTAGCAGGAGGTGCTGCAATGCTGGAGGCACGCTGAGTACCCGCTAGCCACCCAAGTCAAGGATGGGCAAACTTACCTGACCTAGGAGACTCCTCAACACATCTTGGTGGCAGCTGAATGTAAATCACCATGTTATCTTCTGTGGATCTGAGGCCAGGGCCTGACAGATCTCTCATCCCTCCTTTCTTCATCAAATTGCTCATGCCACCAGAGGCAAGAGGTGCCTAAATGGGAGAGAGTGCCTAGTGCCACAGACCCAGCAGACGGGCAGAAAGGAAGTGTAGCTTGCTGCCAAGTGAACACCAACAAGACATGGAGAGCCTTTCACATGGCAGAGGTGGGGAGCAAGAAGGATGTCGTGAAAACTGCAGCTGCCACACCAGAAGCTGCTGCTCTCAGGGTGTTCCCTCTCTCCCCAAGACACCCCAGAAACACAGCAAGGCCTGCAATGGCTGCCAGATTCTCCTTCCTTGGATGCTATTTAGTCTCCCAGAGAGGAAAAAGCATGCTTATGGGAGACTCTGGCAGCAGAGCAGAACCAGCACCTCTAAGGACATGCAGCACGTTTGCAAAGGGCAGCACTGCTCCCTAGCCCTGCCTGCACCCACCACAGCTGGACCAGCTTCTCACCTTCCTTGTCTGCGATGGCAGCAGCCCATGCCAGGGCACAGCAGCAATGCAGGGAAGAGAGGGAGGAAAAAGGCCCTGCACTGGTGTGGCAGGCGCGCCCAAAATGCCCGGCGCGGGTGTGCCAGCCGTACCCCCTGGCAGTGCACGGTGCTACAGCGGGTGGTGCTCACCACGGACTTCAGGCTTCCTCCACCCTCTTTAATGCCTCCACCGCTGCAGTGCAGCTCTGTGCAATTTGGTATGGCCCAGCTACACATCCCAGTGCCAGCCTCCTTGCAGTACAAGTTCCTCCCAGTCCTGGGCAGCATCACTTTTATTTGGGATGCTCACTCCCCAGCTTGACAGAACACAGCCATGCCGCAGCACGCCAGGATGGAGGCCAGTGAGCCACCATTTCATCACGCTGCAGAAAGCATGGGAGAGGATGTTGTACAGACCTGGCCAGTGGTACAGCCTCGCCCAGCCCTGCGGGGCCCTGGAGCCCTCATTTCCTGCGAGCTCTTCTTGCACAGCCACACTTCCCAGCACATCAGGCTGTGGTGCCTGGCTTCCCTCTCTCCTCCCTTCCTCCCTCCTCGCCTTGCTGTGAGGACCACACAGCCTGCCTCTGATGCAGGATTTGCTGCAGGATGCAACACCATTCAGAGCTGTCATGAGGTCTAAGATTGAGGTAGCTGGAAAAAAAGTGTTGTAAACTGACCAACTGTCTTGTGCATAAGCAACCATACCCTGCCTGTCCTGAGCTCCATCTCCAAACCAAGGCTGGAACCTGGGTACCACTCACAGACTAAAGGCTAGGCACTGCTCTTCTGGCCTGGGGTAGACTAGAAAGCGGAGGCAGAAATGGATGGAAGTTTTAGGGCTTTCTCATACCTCCTTCACCCTGATCAGACACGATCTCCACTCCAGCAGCTCTGTGAGCAGAGATACAAGCATATCTGTGGTGTTGCAGGTAGGTCCACCCCGCCAAGCACTGCCAACATGCTGTCACTCTTCCCATGCCAAGCACTGGTTTTCATCCGGTTTTAACTTGACCATACTTAAAGTGTTTGGTTTGAACTTTTTCTTGCTGGTTGGCTGCCTGACACTGAACTATCTACACAAATATAGATATAAAATATATCATTTCAGCCAAAATGATTCATCTGCTTCCAGGAACATTGTAAGGGGAAATGCCTTGGTTTCTGTTGCTTTTATTACAGAGAAATCTGATGACCTTTTCTTTGAAGCCTTCTCAAAGATGCATGTTTTTGGCATGCAGACTTGGAGTTTGGCAAAAGGAGAAGCAAGGAAGGCCTTCAGTTTAGTCCAGATGCACCCTTTGCTGCCACCAAACTTAGCCAAGTCTTTGAAATCTTCCATTTCACATGTGCTCCCTGAAGACAGCCTTACAGTGCTCACCGGCTCAATTCCCTGAAACTTTTCCTCTTTCAGGATGCGCTCTAGCCAGGGGCTGAGCAGGGTTTCCAGATAAGCAAAGCTGTGGATTGCTGTGATCCAGACCACAAGTCCAGTCCCTCCCTGAGATTTGGCAGCTCCTGCCCCCTTCACACGCCCCATCCTGGCCCAGGCAGTGGGAGCAACACACGCCCAGGCAGGTGGTGAAAGGAGCTGACAAACCAAGAGATATGACCACAGGAACTGCTGGGAGGAGAGAGGATTTGGGGTGGTGACTTGGCTGAAGGGAAACTGCACTGGATCCAGGAGGCAAAAGGAAGGTGAGCTTCCATGAGGATTCAGCATGAAGAACTGCGACCAGCTGAGAGCACAGCACAAGGATGCAGAGGATCCTGCAAGGATGCAGCCCTGGAGGAAGCCAAGGTATCCTGGAAAACAGAGGAGATAAGGAGTGGGGCAAGAGGAGGGGGCAGCCAGCTGCTGAGTATCACCAGCACTAAACAAAGCAAGGGCCCCAGCAAAACCAAGAGGTCTTGGACAGCATCACAGGCAGAGGTGACAGCCAAATGGTGCACAGGGACCGTAAGAGCTGACGTTTGGGGGTGTCAGGACAAGACCACATCTGCAAAGAGGTTTCTTTAACAGAAGGCATAGAGGGGAAGCTGCATATCATGAAAGTATTAGTCTGAGTGCTCATCCTAGTAGGAGGTGAATCAGTGCCACACCGTGATGTCAGGGTCCTGCCCTGCTAATGGAAATCAGCAGAGCTCCCTAACTGTGACCTGAGGTGTGCAGGCTCCACGCTCTGGAGACAGAGGAGGGAATTCATCAGAAAGTAATAAACTGTAAATTGAAACATTGCTTCCAAACAGGGAGAGACACATCCTTCTTGGTATGGTGCAAATGAAACCCTCCAATGTGGCCGAGGCTCAGAATAGCTCCATTTGTTTATTTATTTTCATTGTGATGCTCTGGTTTTGCTTGGAAGCAGCCGCACTGAAACCCTTGCAGCTCCGAGGTCTCTGACCTCAGCTCCAGCCCAAAGGAGGGCAGAAGGTTTGGAGACCATCCAGGCAAACATTTGAAGCTTGTGAGCCTCGCTTTGCACTAGCATTAAGAGCCCCCTTCACAGTCATACTTCATTAGCTCTAGGCACCAATGCAAACAGTCTCTCTATGGACATTAGCTGGCCTTTCATGGGACCGCTGTTCTCCACGGCTGAGCAGTCAATGCTACCAGTCTCTGCTTTTGCTTTATCTTTCCCTTAAGGAGGAATATTTCCTTATCACTTTCCTAAAATTAATAATGAAAATGTTAAAAAATACGGGAAAAAATTGCACTTTTACTCACAAAGCAGAGATCACAGAAATCACAGAATGTTAGGGGTTGGAAGGGACCTCTGGACATCATCGAGTCCAACCCCCCTGCCAGAGCTACCTTTCCATTTTTCCCCCAGAATCTCACAGGAAGCCCAGGACAAACTCTGCCACCTTTTCTCAGGAAACACATCTCCTCTTCCTCGTTTTGTACCTAGATGAGAGCAGAAAGTTTGCATTCAGGCTGTGTCAGCAGCATGGTGGTTACTCGCCCATCTGCCCAGCCAGGGTGCCAGCCAGTGACTCATCTGCGACGGAAATCAGGGAGCATGAAGCAGAAGAAGAATGGAGAAAGGAGAAAGCAGTGGTCCATACTATTCTGAGCCCGTCACTCTGCCAGGACACATCTTCCCATACAGATGGGGTCACAGGCCCTGGCAGACATGATGGGCAGAGCTGGACCTCAAGCTGTGGGGAAACCTGTGGTGAAGAGTGCTTGTGCGTGCCAGTGTCTTCAAGCAAAGGAGAGTCTCTGGGCAGCTCTCCACTTAAATGATTCCTATGTGGAGCAGCTGGGGGTTATCTGTTGGAGTTATTTTTTCGTATTGAGTCTTTTAGCCTGTTTTAGCAGCAGGTTCTGGATTCTGCAGGGAGCTTTTACTTTTTAACACAAACCTGAACTCCTGGAAGCCGGTCAGCTTGGCCAACTGCCCTCCCTCCCTCAGGGCTTGACCATGAAGCACCAGGGCTCCCTGCTGGGCCCCGAGCCTTGCCCTGCCATGCTCTGTCCTGCCCTACCAGGCTCTGCTTTGCCATGCAAAGCTCTTCCCTACCTGGTCATTCTCCTGCCATGCCAGGCTCCCATCCAGCACCATGGTCATGCCATCACGTTTTGTTAGCAGGGCATCCTGGCACACAGTGAGATCAGCAGTCCAACCAGGGTGCTGGACCTACGAAAGGGCAAGAGGCAGATGAGCCTCCTGGACGGTCTCTCTCGGGAGACAGAGCAGCATCAAAAAGTTGTGAGTGTGACTTTTTTCTTGAGAGGAGCTAAGCAGCTGGAGAAGGAGAAATTCTTAGCCAGCCTGAATTTTAACCTCCCTCTTTAGAGGAGGACCAGGCAGACATCCAGACTGGGGTAGTCCTCGAAAACTTCACAGCAGAAGTAGCTTCACAGGAACATTTGGCATCAGAAGAAGAACCAGATGAGATTTGGCTGCTGAAGTCCTTGTGCCCTCAACTTCTGCACTGGCTGGCGCCTGACAGCTGTTTCTCTGTCTCTTTGCCACAGCACCACCAGTTTTGGCCAAGCTGAGGGATGAGCCTGCTGAAGGGAACTAGACCATAACAGAATGCTTTAGCCTCACAAATTGATCTGAGAGCTCCTCCAAGGGGCAACGGCACCACAGAAGACAAGTGAGCCCACCGTTTCTCTCTCACCACACCCGCAGGTGCCTGCAGAGCCTTCAGACGTGCGGTGCTCGGCAGCCTCAGGTTTCTGCTCCACTTTCTCTGGAAGAGACGGCCAGGGAGCTTCCCCAGGCACGAGCAGCTCCCACGCAGCGGGCCAGCACTCGGTGCCAGGGGATGTGTGTGCAGAGCCAGCCGGAGGTAAAATGCGAGCCTGCTTTCTCTGAGACAGCCAGGGCCAAGCCCAGAGGAAGAGGCGAAGAAAGCCTTTGCTGTCAGAGTCAGGGTTTACAACCAGCCATAAATGGCCTCAGTCCCTAAAGTTCCCATGGTGACAGTCCTGGTGGGAACCGAGCTGTCTCCTCTACCCCGTCCCCACCAGCCCTTCGCAGGTCGGGGGTTGAACCGCTTGGCGCAGCCTGGGTGAGCACACCCAGCTCCAACACCCCCTGAGATCAGGAACGCAGTGCGGCCCCACGTCTGGGGGAGCAGCAGCCAGAGCACCTTGTGTAGCATCCCTGCAGGCCCAGGCTGCAAATGCAGCAGCTTTGAGGTTCAGTGCTTCTCATTTGGCCAAGTGCAGGGTTTGGTATTCACCTCCACTCAGGCTTCAGAAGACAAAAGATTGGTGATGGCAGCAATGGACAGAGCAGTTCTCCCTGGGACACAGAGCACCTACAACCAAAGCCAAAGACAAGCTTTCTGGAGAAAAAGCCTGTTTGCAACCTATGATCTTTACTATAATCTCTTCTCGAATTCAATAACAAGTTAGTTTGCTCGTGCCTGGTCAACTTGACTTACAACCCTTCCCAGCACATGACATTGCTTATCAACTTGTTTATTTAATGCATTCACATGGGGAAAGGCCCATTGCAGAAGCATTGGCGTGTGATGCAGATCTAGGTTTGCTCCCAAGGAAGGCTTCCCTTTGACCTGCTGCGAGACCATGGCAAATCACTTGATCCTTCTGGACCAAAGATTTCCATGAATTAAAAATAGATGTAGCTTTTCCCCTGCTCTTACTTTGCTTCCCATGCTGTTAGAGAAAAACATCATGGAGCTAGGTGTGTGCACCACATCCCTCCATGGGAGTTACTCTAGACTCCCTCCAAGTGGGACTGGTCTCACTAGACTATCCCCAGTTTGGACACTGCTGCCTGAGCTAACTACCACAGGCTCCCCATATAGCTGGTGGGAAGAAAAAGCATTTTTAGGACTTGATTGAGCTACCCTATTTGAGCTGTCTACTCAAGGATGAAACAACTGATGCCCTAGGAGGGCTGCTGGCTGTTCATGAAGCTCAGGACATCTTGGTCCCATTAGATGTTTCCTCTGCAGAGCCTGACACATGGTCAGACAACTTGTGCTGGTCACAGCAGCTGCAGTTTGGATGCACAGATGGTGTGACGACAATGAGTGAAAGAGATGGCTTTCCTGGGAGATCTTTCTGAGCATAGTTCCTCTTAAGGCAGAAGGCCTTCCCTTGGCTGGTCACAGCATCACTGTGCACCAAGTGTGAGTCACTGCTGTAACGGGCTGAATTACGACTCCTTGCTTGCTAAGTTTAAAACAGAGGAAGGCAGCTCCAGCAAACGGAAGGGTCTAAGCATGTGAAAAATGTTCCCTTTTCAAAACTGCCATTAGCCAATTGAAAATCTTTGTATTTGGTCTGCAGGTCTATGCCAAGTCTCTGTCTGAGGCTCAGTTCAAACACTCAGGCTATATAATCCCTTCCAGTCTGGCCTCATAATGGAAACGCCAGCAGACCGTTAAGCGCAGCGGTATTGCCAGGTTCTGCTATAATTAAACACACACAGGAAAAGGTATAAATAACCAGGTTAAATTAAGGCAGGGGGCTGTGACCGAAGGGATCTCCGGGAAAGCCTGCAGCCTGATCGTGTCTGACCCCTTCAGGGGTGGTCGAGCAGGGGCCTGGGTTTTGTGCCTGGCCCAGGTGAGCCCTCTCCAGCAGATGCTGTGTATTAAAGAGAAGTCGACTGGCCAGCATCACCTGCAGAGCGTGATGTTCCAGCCCACAGGTGCACGCTCCTGCCTTTAAGGCAAGCTACACCGTGCCTTACAGAAAGCCAGATGAGGAGGAAAATTTGAACCCTTCTGCCTTCTGGCCACGCTCAACCTTGCTGGGTTCATTTGCCCCATTGGGGGCCCACATTTCTTGTTTGCCACCTTGTGCTCATTTCCACAACAATCAGATGAGGTGGCCTGAGGAAATGGTGATGCAAAAGCCACAAATAGAAAAAGTTCAAAATAGAGCAAAGAAAGAGTGGCAGAGGAGGCAGAGACCTCTTTTGGGAATGCTGGTCCCTGGGGACCCTGTCATCCAGTGCCTCGGGGTCCTCCAAGGGAAGCACCTCTCTGCAGCACGCAGGTGTTGCAGAGCAGCCAGCAGAGACATGGTAGGTCCTGCCCTCTCCTCTCTGCAGGCTGTTGCCACTTCCAGGTCACGGCCATCTGACAACAAACCCTCCTGCATGTAGATGCTGGGGAAAGGTGGGACACCCCCAAAGACGACACCAGTCTGGAGGCGCCGGCAGACAAGTAAAGCCAGGAAAAAAAGCAGATTCACAAGCAAAACTTTCCCAATCCAGTCTCATTCCTTGTGCTGGTGGGAGCAAGAAGCAATGCCACGGGAATGCCGCAGGACTCGGGTAAGTCCATTTGGGCTGCCAGATGTCCCAAGCAAGCATGGGACTGTGTGGTGGCATTGGTGCAGCTGTGCTGGCTCCTGAGCTTTTCAGCAGGGTTAGCTGCACGCACACATCCCTCCTGGTTTTCCTCTTATGACTCCCAGCTCAGTTCAACTGAGTTTTCTGGGCCAGCTCTTCTAAATTTGTACAAGTATCCAGGGAGCTTTAGTAAATAACACAGTAAATATTTGTTTTCAATATTTGTCTTTCAAAAAGACAATGTGGCAGCAGCCACGCACAAGGACAGGGCCACGCGTGCGACCTTGGGCGATCGCAGAGCACGCCCCGCAGAGGAAAAGGGGGGCTCGCTTTTCTCTCTGGAGAAACAGCTCCACCAGGATTAAGATGAAAAAGACCCACCTCCACTGAAACCAGACACACGCACGCTCCAGCACATATGTATATTTCTGTATGCTCGTATATTTTTCTGACCGGAGTCACCAAGCATCAAATCTTGCACTTTCCAAAAAAAGAAAAAGCTCGTTTCCAGCCTGCAAGAGTGACTCTGACCTCAGCCTGTGCTTCTCCAGCTGAGCTAATAGTGCTCCCAACCCCCAAAATATGGAGGCAGCTCAGAATGGAAATGTTAAAGAGCCGTAATTCCAGAGGATGTGAATGGCTAATTCTGTACATTCAAATGAAACAGAGGGGAAATATACTGAATGGAGCCCATGTATAAGATCATATGAAATGTAAAAAGACTTGTTGTTCGGCACACACACTGCCTCTTCAATCTAGTTCTGTTTAAATGCCCATTCTTTTCGTTTGGCATCTCCTTGTCCCTCGATGGCTGAATCAAAAGAGGAACGAAATAATGACACAAAGATTTTAAAAAACTCAGCCCCAGCTGCAGCAGGGAGAAGCCTGAAGCGAAACGTGAGAGCGTACGGCTCTTTGTTAAGGTTTCCTTGGCTATAGAATATGGTATATGAAACGCCTGGCGGATCCCATTTGGTCCTATGGAGGGAGAGCTCTTAAGGTGGCTCCCTTGGGTTTGGGGAGGGCTGCAGGAAGGCTTCCCCACGTTTGCAGGCAGGAGGCATCCCACCTGTGGATACCCCAGGGGCACTCTCTCCCCAGATGGTGGGTGGTCCAGCCTTTTTTTGTCTTTTTCTTCATTGTAGCTGCCACTTTACATCGGGAAACCAAACTCAGCACTTCTCGTTGGAAGACGGTTCCAATTTATATAGGTTTCCAGGAAATCAGTATGGGTTTTTTCCATGCCCCAGAGGTATTTTGTGCATGCCCATTCCCAGCCAGCAGAGCTGCACACACAGGCAGCTACAAGGCATTGGTACCAGGGGAGCACAGCCCTCGGCCCTTGGCCACAGCCTTTTCTAAACTCTGAAGCTGGTGGAAGGATTGATGTCCTGATGACTGCAGGGACTCCAGCAGAGCTGGGGCACATCTCCCTGTCACGTCCTGATCTCCAGCACCCACGACCAAAGCAAAGTTGGGCAGGTCCCTGTGCCAGATGTCCCCACTGCAACCTCCTTGAAAATGCTGCAAGAGATAACACCCTTTGGGAGAGGCATCGCCCAGAGAATCAAGCTCTGGGGAGGAAAACCACTGTTTGCTCAGCTCTCTGGCTATAGGGAGCAACCAAGGAGAGAAGGTGTGGTGCTGAAGAGAAGGCTTATGAGGACAGGGCCAGCTCTCCTTGCTTCCACCCAGCCCCTTAGGCAGTGCCACAAGCAGCAACACCAAAAGACATCTAGTAATTGCTGTGGTGACCAGCTCCCCACAGCTGAGCAGCTTTCAGCCGTATTGCTTAATCTAAACAAATGGTCTGTGAACGTCAACACTAATTCCTTTTCTGTGGGCTACACAGTTTTCCTCTTGGAGGCTCTTCCAGCAGCTGCAGCTGATTTCTGATTGTGCCAAGCATGTCTTCCTCAGGACCCCCCACCTTCACAGTCACCAAGATGGTTCTCACCATGTCAACTCACAGACCTCAGCACTTGGGACATGCTGGAAGTGGGCTCTTTCCAGGGGTTCCCTGAAGGAAAACCCAGTGATGCTGGGATGCTCTGCACTGGCATCAGCCCTGAAGGCCCAGTGGCCGATCTGTGCCACCTGGATAGGTACTAAAATTATCTGTTGACACTGATGAGTTCTCTGTGTTGTGTATTACCCAGGACACACTTGGGCTGTGGAGTCCCTGTATGTTGTGCCTACCCCACGTCACAACTGCTGGGCACTCACTGCAGGGCAGGCACAGGCAGAGAGTGCCATGAGGCTGGATGGACCCAGCAGGATGCTTCTCCACTGCCAGGGGCACAGGTCTGCTCTGCTTAGCTCTTTGCCTGGCAAGAGGACCTTTGCAAACCACTGGGTAGACATTTCCAAAGGCATCATGTCACTCCAGTGCCCTTTACTATCTTCACTAAAGCCCAGAGAGGAGGAGTGCCACGACCACTGCTCCCTCCTGCCAGGGCTGTGCCCTGGCCACGTGTTCTGTCAGCACATCAGGAGACTTGTCACCTGCCTGTCCCTGGGATTGGTGAGAAGGAGCACGTTCTTCCTCAGCCAGTGAAGCCACCTCATGACACTCACACACGTGGCTGCCAGGAGACTGGTGTGGTGTGGGGAGGACAGCCAGAGCGGCCATGTGATCCCCTCGCTGCTATTCCTGGGCCCCAGGGAGGCTGGAGGACTGTCACACGGAACAAGAAGCACCCGGCTGCGGCACACAAGCCAGGTTAGCCCAGCTGTGGTGACAGAAAATTCCTAATTAGTTCATTGCCTCAGACCGGCCAAACACTCAGTCATTACCCAAGGGTGGCCTACGTGCTGGGCAGGGTGTACTCCCCTGATCCCTGCTTCCCAAAAATGGGACCAGGAGAGCCAGACTAGCTGGCCGTAGAAAAGGGACACGCTGTGTGCTGTGCCCAGCGGGCCAACCAGCTCCAGCTCCCGCAAACCACATGGGGAAAATCTGTCGAGACAAAGTGCCAGGCAGGCAGCAAACAGCCCGAGCGTGACTGTCCCACACAGCGAGGTCTCGTCCTGCCCCCGGCTGTGCAGCGGGTCTCTCTTACCCACGGGCACGGCAGGGTGGGCGCACACCGGCTCCCCCATCCCGCTCCCCTGTGCCTAGGGCTGCAGGCAGGCACGACTCACTCCTTCCCGACGGCTCCCCGAGGAGAGGGAGCC
>NW_008606771.1:0-371 GCF_000691845.1 Merops nubicus
CACCCCCCTGCCAGTGCCTTCATCACCAGCCTCTCCCTTCCAGGGAACATCCCTGCAGCAAAGGGCAGGGCTGTGGTACCCGGTGATGCTGCAGAGGCTGCACCACGGGCAGGGCTGTGCCTGGCTTGGGGGGGATTAGGAGGGGGAGCAGTGTTGGGGAAGGAGCTGCCACCTTGGGTATGTGATTTTGGGCTGAGATTGCAGGATGAGCTGTTGAGGCTGTGGGGACTGTGGGCATGGGGACGGCAAGGAGACAGTCCTGAGCCCAGGGTCAGACCGCATGGACACCTCCCGTTCTGTGACCTTGGGCCAGATCCTTCCTCTGCCTCATTTTCCCCATCTGTTGGTGGGGGGTGGGGAGAGGACCATTC
>NW_008606771.1:422-4721 GCF_000691845.1 Merops nubicus
ATCTGCTGCCTGATCCAGCCTCTAGGAGAGAAGGGACAGCTGTGGATGAGGGCTAGGGTGCCCTTGGGGAGCCCTTGACTCCACAGAGCCCTTGAGCTGAGCCTCGGGCGCTGTGTCCTCCTGGGGACAGCGGAGCTTGGTGAGGGGAGGCACTGCAGTGAGGAGATCCTGTCCTCGAGGTGGTTCCTCCCACCTGAGGCCTGTGCCCTTCAGAGTCCTTGGTGGTGTGTCACCCACGGGAGCACCCACATACCTGCTCCACTCCCACCAGCCCATCCATGGGGTGCCAGGACCTGCAGTAAGGATCGTGCTGGTTTGGCACCCTGCCAGCACACCCTGCCCAGCCCTGCTCGGCACATGATACCCCTGCACCCACCAGATCCCAGGTTTGAAGTCACTGCCAGTGGGCTAGCATGCAGGCATGGGCATCTGGAGAGGACCCCTGGTCCCTTGTCCCCAGGCAATGCCCTGGTCAGCACCTGGACTCCCAGTCTTCATTTCCCTTGCTGGCTGGGGACAATGGTCATGACGGCAAGACTGGAGCCCTCCCAGGCAGGGAAACTGTGGGACAGTCCTGGTCTCTGTATGGGGGCACAGCCATTTCAGATAAGGGTTTTTAAAGTTACTTGAGCTGTCATTTTGAGATCAGGCTGCAGCATTTCCCAGGGTTTGTGTCCAGGGTCTGAACTCTCCCTGTTTAATCCAGGCCAACTGGGCCATGCTGTGATCCCATACCCTGGTGCCAAAACTCCCTCAGTCTCAGGCTCTTGAAGATCTCCTGTCCCATCCTGTGGTCCACCTGTCCTGTCCTGTCCTCCCCAAGTCCTCTACAATCATCCCATCCTTCTATCCCTAGATACCATCCTATGATTCCATCTCACCATATACCAGTCAAATCCTAAATCCTATTATGCTATTTCAAGTCCTTCCCTTCCCATCCTGCAGATTTTCCTAGGTATATGATCCCACTCCTCTTAGGGACCCAGCTGCCCTGGAAAGCCACAGCGAGGGGTGGGATGACAGGGCAGGAGAGGATGTCTTGGGGCAGGCAGGTGTCACCCCATCTCTCCTCCCCCCTCAGGAACACGACATCGAGACCCCGTACGGGCTGCTGCACGTGGTGCTCCGTGGCTCTCCCAAGGGGAACCGCCCGGCCATCCTGACCTACCACGACGTGGGCCTCAACCGTGAGTGCTGGTCCCGGGGCCGTGGGGCTGCACAGGGTGCTGGGACGTCGGCCCAAGACCCTGGCTCTGCTCCTTTGGCCCCTGCCATGGGGGTCCCCGGGCTGCACCGGGTCTCCCCGGGCGTTGGGCAGAGTCAGGAGGGTTTGGATGCTCTGCTGAAGCCGAAGCGCAGGCTCGGCACAGCCAGGAGAGCCTGGGCACCTGGTGCTGGCTCTCCTCCTGCCCGTGCCAGGCAAGGACAGGGCGTGGGGGATGTTGAGTCGGTCCCTACTGCTGCCACCGGCCTGTTGGTGCTCAGAGCACGGACCTGACCCCAGTGGGCAGGGGAGGGGGGACCCTGAGGTGGGGCTCTGGATATGTGGGTGCTGCACTCACTGTTAGCCTTGGACCCGCGCCCCAGAGCCGTGCCCCTGGGCTGGGCCAGGATGCCCGGTGCCCTGGGAGCAGGGGGAAGGGTCTCCCCCTCCACCGTGACCGACGTGCTCCATGAGCTGCCTCACCAGCACAGCAGCACTCTCATGTCCAGGGATGCATCCTTTTGGTTGTGATGGACTTTACAACCTGCCACTCCCCCATGTTTTGGGAGGGGTGTCCCAGCCCTGGTGATGGCTCTATCTTGCTGCAACAGTGCTGGCCCGTCTGCAGCAGTGCTGAGGTTCTTTCTTTGACTGTTCCCAAGCAGGGAGATTCTCAGCCATTTCTCAAATCCCATGTTTGCTTGAGCCCTTTCTGGGGATTTTGTATAGGGCTGATAATATCCTGGGCTGTTAATCCCAGTGCCTGCAGGGACTCCTGCGGCTCTGGGCTTTGCATCCCCCCGTCATATCCGTACAAGCAGACAAGGCTCACTCCAAACTCCTCATCCTCCTGGCTGTCCATCCCCATGCCTCCCAAAACCAGTAGGGTTGCAGCCCCTGCTAACAGAGGTTGTGGTCTCTGTTAGGGGTATGAAGAGCTGGGAGGGAAGGGGCTGGGAGAGCTTTGATGGCATGTCACCTCCCAGTTGAAGGGCAGTGGGAGGGCAGGTGACCTCTCTCCATGCTCCCCTTGCCCACCAGGCCTCTGTGCTGGGGAGTTTGGTCTCTGATCCCTGCCTCCCCTTTGACAGACAAGCTTTGCTTCAACACCTTCTTCAACTATGAGGACATGCAGGAGATCACGAAGCACTTTGTGGTGTGCCACGTGGATGCACCAGGCCAGCAGGCAGGAGCCTCGCAGTTCCCTCAGGGGTAGGTGCCAGCTTTGGGGCTTTGCTGTGCCTGCTGGGATGTCACCTCCCTGCCCACTGGGCAGTCGTGCCCTGCCTGTGAGTGTCTCCAAAACATGCCAAAGCCTGTGGCAGCTGACTGCTCCAGGGTGGGCAATGGGGTGGTTTGCAGGTGGGTGGCATTGCCCTGCCCACTTTGGGCAGCCCAGCTGCCCTGTTCCAGCCATCTCACTGTGTGGATCCTACAGCCCCTGTCCTGTGTCTTCCTGTGCTGCAGGTATCAGTACCCCTCTATGGACCAGCTGGCTGCCATGCTCCCCAGCGTGGTGCAGCATTTTGGGTGAGTCAGCCTCTCCTCCACGCCTGCCGGCTGAGGGTGCTGGGCAGGGAGATGGGCAGCAGGAGAGGGTTTGGGGCTGGGGGGGTTGTCCCTGTAAGCCACCACCCTGCACGTCTTCTTGTGCTCCATGCCACGGGTCGAGAGGTGCCCCAGGGCAGCCGTGCTGGAGCCAGCTCTCCTCCCCATACCCACCTCTGCTTTCCAGGTTCAAGTACGTGATCGGGATTGGTGTTGGGGCAGGAGCCTACGTGCTGGCCAAGTTTGCGGTGAGCCTGGGGCTGGGATGGGCTGGCCCTGAGTTGCCTGTTGTGCCTGCTGTGAGCATGGGGCACAGGGAAGAGCAGGAGCTGACGTGCTGTGAAGTCCTTTGAAGGGCCAGCACAGCCGGGATGGCAGCGCCACGGCCACAATGGCCACGCCATAGCCACGGTGGCCAAGCAGTCTTGCCACAGGTCTCCCATCACTCAGCCTCGTGCAGTGCTGTGCAGCAGGCAGCGGTGCTGGTGGGGGCTGCCCTGGGCACACCTCCCCTCCCTGCTGAGCATCGCCCCTCTTGCTCACTGCAGCTCATCTTCCCTGACCTGGTTGAAGGACTGGTCCTCATGAACATCGACCCCAATGGCAAAGGCTGGATTGACTGGGCAGCTGCCAAGGTGGGTAGGGCCTTCCCCCCCACCCCTCCTGGCCTTTGCAAGCCTCAGCAGTGCTGTAACTCTCTGTGCTCCCTCCACAGCTCTCCGGCCTCACCAGCACGCTGCCAGACACTGTCCTGTCACACCTCTTCAGCCAGGTAAAGTCTGCACACCCTGCCAGCCCCCGCCACTGCCCCCAGCATTCCCACTGGCTCACCTAGGCTGTGCCTGCCCTGCCTCCCCGGTGCCACTGTGCCACCACACCTGTCCCCTGCACCTGTCCCCTGCCTGGGGATGGGGTTAGGCAAGCCCTGCCTGCACCCCTCCTGCCTGATCCAGGGCTTAGCCTTGACCAGGGTGCAACTTGTGCCCACGTCCTGCTCATGCCCAGTCACATTGCCCAGCCCCCTCCTCCTCTGCCCCTCTGGCCAGCATGGCATGGGCGTGCCTGGGGGAGCGGGGTGTCTGTGGCACCTGGCAGCATCCGCCCTGATCTCCGTCCCCTGCTGGCACAGGAAGAGCTGGTGAACAACACGGAGCTGGTGCAGAGTTACCGGCAGCAGATTGGCAGCGTGGTGAACCAGTTCAACCTCCAGCTCTTCCTCAACATGTACAACAGGTGAGTGCCTCGGGCAGCTCTGCCAGCAAAAAAAGGGCCCGCCGGGTGGCCCTGGGGGCACCCTGACCCCTGTTGGGTGCTGCCACGGGCTCACGCTGGCTCTCCTTCTCTTCCATCAGCCGCAGGGACCTGGACATCAACCGGCCTGGGACTGTGCCCAATGCCAAGACGCTGCGGTGAGTTGTGCTGGCACAGTATTGGGGGTGGGGGGGTGTCCCAGAGTAGTGGAGCCCACCCAGGCCAAGCCCTTTCACTGTGCCCTTCCCTCCTCTCCCATCCAGCTGCCCTGTGATGCTGGTGGTCGGAGACAACGC
>NW_008606772.1:0-11418 GCF_000691845.1 Merops nubicus
GAGCGCGCAGGGGGGGTGCGGCTCTGCCCCGTTTTCGCCGCGACCCGAGTCCGGTCTGTGGAAGTAGCGAGCCGTCGCTGGCGCCTGGCGGGGGCGGAGCTGGGCCCAGCAGGTGGGACGGTGCCCGTAGAGGCGGAGGCTCCTGTCTGGCAGTCCATCCGTCCTGCCTCGCAGGGCCCAGAAAAGCCGTAGTGTACCGCTCCTTCTGCGCTAACGCCGAAGCGGGAGTTTTTCCGGCGGGCCGGCCCTTGTACGTACAGGTGCCTCAGGGAGGGCTGGAGGACGCAGCCCTCTGGAAAACTGTCTGGGCTCCTCCGGCGCCCCAGCACCGAGCCTTCCTCCTGCCATGCAGTTAGCTTGCTTTGTTGCACTTAAAGCAACTCCAGCATAAGAAAGCACTAGGTCTAGCTTATTTTTTAAAGCTTCCAGTTTTTTTTAGTGTTGTTTTCATTTATTTTCATGCAAGCCCTCATTATTTTTTTAAGGGTTAAGGAGGTAGATGATATTTAACTATTTGTCTAAACAAAATGCCCATTGGGGTTGATTCTAAGTAGGCCCCATTGCTGGCTGCCTGTGAAGCAGACTGCCTTTGGGAGAGCCAGTGTGCTAAATGTTTTTTGGACCAGTACTGAAGATATGTTAGTGCACAGGTGGGTTTCCCTCTGACAGATTTCTCTTCGAAAACTGCAGGTTGGTGCATGTGCATTCATTTGCTTTTTGCTTTTGTTAGTCCTCCAGCTCCAGGGATGAGGCTCTCAGGGACAGACGTGCCCAGATCCTGTCACGTGGGCTGCCGAAACAGAAGCCCATAGAAGGAGTTAAACATGTGGTAGTCTTGGCTTCTGGAAAAGGAGGAGTTGGAAAATCAACAACGGCAGGTAAGATTGGACTTTTTGTTGTTTACTTTGCACATTTTGTAATACTTTGTAAGGAATATCTGGGCAATCATTGTGTCGTTGCCCTGTAATTGAGTCCCACTAACACAGCCCTTCATCTCTGTCAAGACCCACTGCAGCCATTGAGAATTTACATGGGTACAGAGGACTTGACTTACAATGATATAGAAATCAAGCAGACAGCTTTGAAATAATATCTTCATGATATTGCAGTGCTATCCTGAGACAGTCCATTGTCTTGAGAGGTGGTGTTAGCTGGGGTGAAGGAGAACATATGAAGGTGCAGTGGTACTGTTCCTCCTTCCCTAGCAGCATCGTGTTGGCTGTACAGCGCTCCCCTGTGCAAAGCCAGCCTAATCATGCCCTCTGTGGAGGGTACTGATATTTTGAAGGTTTCAAGATCAGGTCTTTGGCCCATTTTCTTAACTTCTTGTATAGACATTTCATAAACAAATGGTGAAACAGTAGTTACGAACCTCATAAATTGATCAGTCTTGTGAAGCACCTTGAACTCTTCTCTCAGCCCCACCATAAGATTTTGAATTCATTTTTCTCTAACTGTGCAGTTCCTAGGTGGTAGAACAAGATAGTGCATGGGTTACCAGTACTGCAGAAATATGCTTAAACATAAACAAAGATGGCACTGAAGGTAAACCTCTTTGAAAACATTCTGTAAACTGTTAGAAATTTGTTTAAAGATCTCTTCCTTAGCATGTAGGTTGGAGAAGTCATCCTTGAGCTGAATGTTGTCTGCTCTTCATCTCCATTTGCTGTGAATAGCACATAGTTGTAGCTCTTAATTTCTCAGTTTGTGGTTTGTTTCAGCCATGCTTGAAAAGGATTGTCTAATAAATACTAGAACAGACAAACATGGTATCTGTTGTAAGAGTAAGGGTATTTAAAGAAAAATATTAGTGAAAGTGGTTTTAAATGTACATAGGATATACTTATATACTATCCTATATATAGGATACACATTCCTGTACAGACATGCAAAACAATCAACACTTGAATTTCTTAATGATGGACATTCTGAGTGATGGTTATAATTCATAGGCTGGTTGTTTCAGGTTACTGAAAATACCAGATACCTGTTTGTAAATGAAAAATTTACAAAATGAGCATAATTTGAACAGTAAATTCAGATTATCCTCCTCCTGTCTGCAAACAACCGTGCTAATTCAAGTTTTGCTAACTGGCATGTGTTTGTAATTTGTACCTATCTGTATGTAATTTGTAAATAACATAGGACACATATAAATAATACTTAGAGCTGAGAGTTCATACTCATGCATTTAAGAATAAAAAAAAATCAGGGTTCAACAAACATTAAACAAGAGAGTTGAACTGTAAATGAACCACTCAAATGTTGCTATATTGTATATCCTTTTTGTTAATGAATGTATTCATTTATAATATGGAGAAGAAGGAATCTAGATATTTGTTTATTAAAATGAGAATAAATTTAATGGTATAGATGAACAACTAAAGAGGAGATAAGGTACATGAGCAAAAGCACTGCATGGCATCAGTGCTGAATTCTGTGCCTAAAATTGTGTTCTTCATAATGGAGATTTGTTGGGAACACGTTTGGTGACTGATATTGAGAGTGGGAATTGAAAAGGAAGGAGGGTAGTATGCACCTCTAATTCCTAATGCAGGACAAGAAACATCATTAGTCTGTTGTCTCCATCTCTCTGAAGGACTGTCAGGGCCCTTCATATTCTTTCCCTAAGTATGTTTGTGTTTTGGTAGCTCTGGGTCTCCATTTCAGGACAAATAGATGTGCATTCTGGTCAAATTGGTCAGGGCCTTGAACCTGTGGAATAACCCTATTTGTTGTGTGTAGCTTTCATATTGTATTCTCTAGCACTTCGGAAATCAGTGTAGTCAATGATTAAAAGAAGAAGCTGTGTTACAGGAAAAAATGTTTTTTCAATGCATTTTTAAATACTTCTGTTCTTTTGTTGTTGTTGTTTGCCTAGTGTAAATTTTAGCTTGTTTATTTGTTATGTTTCCTGTCCTTTTCTTGTCTTTTTATGAAGATGACAGTACTGTGGAAGGTTGATCCTGGCATGAGAAGAGTTCAAAGTGTGGTCTTGAAAGAAGAGAAGTTTCTTATTTATTGAAGCATATTTCTTTTCAGCTGTGAAAGTAGAATAAAATTATTGGTTGGTGTTTTTGCTCACATGTTGCTAATTCTGCAGTCTGAGGAAAATGGAACTACTGATACTATCAACTGCGTTGGCTTTCAGACATTTCTAGCGAAGACTCATGGGCTGAGATTTCTCATTATTGTTCAGGACAGCAACTCTTTGCCCATCTGACTTGATCTCAGTCATATTATCTGTGGTGCTTTGTGTTTTGGTTTTTTTTTTTTTTTTTTTTTCCCTTTCATGCTTTTATTCTGCATGTGGGAAACTTATTATTATAGAAACTAATCCTTTAAAGGTCGAGGCCTGTCACAATCCATCTAGTCGCCTGACAAACCTGGACACAGCTCAGGACTTTGGCAAAGCGTTGATAGTGTTTGTTCATGGGACTTTTCCAGGATCAGTGGCCTGGTTTATGAATCTAGGCCTTTTCTACATGTTAAAATATTCTGATAAATAGTCATAAACTGGTTATTCTGCTTATAAATGCCACTTACATTAAGATGTAAGTATTGAAAGTTATCTTTCAGAGAGAGTTTGTCTTGGTTAACTATAGGAATTGTATTGATGAGGTAGATTAGCCATGTCACAGATGCATATGCACTCGGCTGGCTCTGTACATGTCTGATTTTGGGCCAAGAAATTTTATTTGTGTTGTTAGCTCAGTGTTCTGAGAGTGGAACTGTCCTCTTCCTTGGGTCAGTTTGGATTTGGAAGTTACCAAGTCCAAACTAATAAACCTTCCCAGACTTGTACTGATTTCAGTAAGACCAACTCAGATCTCCCTGTGCTCCAGTCTTGATACTGGTTGGCTGGTTTAGGGTTTAGTGTAGGTGGAGATAGCATGGTGACTTTTCTTGGAGCCTGCTGTGAAGTTTTGTAGAATACTTGAGGAAAAAACAAAGTTGTATTGAACTTCTGGAATGTACCTGCTGTGCTTTCCTGCACTCCTTGTTATGAGAACTTCTTAGTTAGGGCCAACATGAATGTTTAGGGTCAGACTAGGTCCTGTGCTGCATTCCTACACCCTCTTGGAACTGACAGTAATACAAAGACAATGGAGTGCAAGAATTGGCTGGGATACAAGAGAGAATGTGAGGTGTTGAGCTAGATATCCAGCTAAAAAACTTTTTTGCCACTATAGTATTCCCACTGTCTTTTTTTTTTTTTCCATTCAGTAGTCAAATATACTTTAATGAAGAAGCATTATTGATTGTAATTGAGTTTTCACACATGGTAATTGTATAAGGCAAAGATAAGACAGTGTGTGGAGTAAGCTGCTGATTCCTTTGTGCCTCTTCAGACATGAGCTGCAGTTGATGTTATTTTTTTCTTCCTTATTTGTCATTTGTTTGCTTGTTTTTTCTCCTTATCTGTTTTGTAGTTTGGTCTCCAAATTTCAGAGGATGAATCTTCCCCTTGATTGATTCAGGGAACAGTTAATCAAGCATCTATTTAAATAGCAAACTAAAGAATAAAATCTATATGCTTTATCAACTTAAGAGTAAACACAGGCTGTGTACTTCTTAGGGAGAGCTGTACAATTTTCCTTGTTAACCTTCTCAACATTTTGTTTGAAGGACCTTGCCTTTCTCAATACTATGTTCTTTAAGCTGTGAATCTGCTCCCCAGCTTATTATCAGTTCCTTCGTACTCTTCAGTAGAAACAAGGCTGACTGCAGCTTACCTTTTTTAAAAGGCTCTTCAAACTTATGTACAGCAGTGTGTAGTTTAGAAAGCAAAAGACGTTACCCAAGAAAGAGGAGTGTGCTGTTTTTTCTCTGTGTTTGTTTACTTTTAAAACATGTTGCTACCTGGTTTATAACAATTACTATTTGGTTATACTGAAGCTTCTAAGAGGTCCTGCAATGTAATTGAAGCTGGTGAGCCGTTAAAAGAATCTATTTCTTGCATATGATTTTGGTTACGACAGTTAAGTATTGATGGAAATGTTAAAGCTGTAAACAAACCCAGTCTTTTTAATTGCTTCATCCTGTTTTTCTGTTTCTTTAGTAGTTACAGATGCTTTCAGGGTAGATGGGACTGTTTTCTGGCAGAAAAATCAAGATAAAAGCATCCATTGTGCCTTATTTCAGAAAATGTCCACATTTAATATATCACAAGATATCAGAAAAAGGGTATGATCGTTGTTCTGGTCACTGTACTTAAATAGTTCACATCAATACTTCCCTGATTTCTGATTTTAAGTTCACTAGAGGCTGTGGTGAAGGTTACTGATTGCAGGGTTAGTTTAGGTTTATAATACAGAGCCCCCCTTTAAAAAGTCAAGTGAGAACTGGAATTTTTTTGTTTTCTTAATGTTATCCTTTGGCAAAATACTTAGCTTGTATTTTTGTTTTGCAGTGTTCTCTAGAAGCCTACAATTGGCTAGTTTTTGCAGATGAGCTTGAGTTTGTTAGCCTGTTAGCAAACATGGACTGAATGTGGGTGCTGCTGCCACTTAAACTAGTAATATTATAAGAAGCTAAGAACCATAATGATGAGTGCAATTATTAAGTAAGTGTTGTGTGTCATGTATTTATATTGTATTTTCTCTTGTTAATTCAGTATTTAGGAATTAAGTTTTCTTGCACTTATTGGTTTTTTCTTCCTCTTTCTTGCAGTAAATGTAGCCCTCGCAATAGCAGCCAATGATTCGGTAGGTAAATGCCATGGTTACCCGCCTTAAAGTGAAACAAGTGTGTGTGTCATAAAGTGTTTACTGCTGGGGTCAGTCACGTACATTAAATCTTAAGTATTTACTCTGACAGTTAATTTCTCTGTTTGTGTTGGTTTGCATTCATGTGTTTATATATTATCAGTACCATGAATGACTCATCCTTCATCTGGGTTTGGCTGTGTCCTTTCCCTTGTGTGTCTCTGAGTTCAGCTAATTCTGGAAGGATGTGCAGACATAGTAGAGGATGTTAATGCAGGTTGGAGACATGTAGGTAAACTTTAAGGTAAACGTTTTCTTGTTGCAAAAGATGGCTAAAAGAAAACAACAGGTAGGGGTGAGGTTTACATGCAGTATGAACACTTCCTATAGGGATTTTGTAGAAGATAAAAAAAAAAATTGCATAAACTCAGTCATACTTGATGAGAAGACAGTGTTTAAAGCTGTTACATGAAATATGTACTGTTTGTAATGACATCTGATCTTGGTATTTCACAGTTTTTAATTCTGTGTTTTAAATAGGCTGCTGGAGTAATTTGATTTCAGAGAAAAATCTGTCATCTTGAAGAGTAACACTGCTTGAATGGTTCCTTCTAATTAACTTTAAAACATGGCGTTAGCTGTAATACTTTTACAAAATGAATGTGATCCTGCGATGTGATCTGTGTTGTGTGTGGTTATTGAGTAGCTCCATGGAAACCATGTCAACTAATTGCACATAACCTAATGTACCAGCTTAAGTGTTTTTAGAATTGTGCCTGATACTTTTCAAACATGCTTTTTTTGTGCATTTTTAAAATTGTTAGTAGTTAAACATCTGGCTTTAAACATAATAATGTGATATACTACCACTCCAGTAGCCCATGAAAACACTTGCAAAGCACACAAATAAGAAATACCATAGTCTTGCACAATTGAAGAGGTGATTGCCAGAGTTATTTGGAAAATCTGGGACTGAGAAATAATTTTAAATGAAACTGTGCCAAGAAAGTTAAGTAAACATAGAACTTACTAGTAATTTTTGATGTTAAGATTATGTGGTGGTGTAAAATTGGAGGCCAGCAAATGGTGGCTGTTAATCAGTGAAGAGCAGCTGAACTTTATAAAATACCTGTGACTTGTATGAATTGGTAGTTGCAATTCAGCAAGCCACTGCCACAGTGAATTTGTGCAATCCTTTAGTTCCAGGCTAGAAAATACAAAATTAGGTTGGATTGAATAAAGTCAACTCTACATTGTTCATGCATTTATTTTTTTTTTTTTTTAGGTTAATGGTATACCTCGTGTTTATCATACCTTTGGGCATGAATTTGCTGATGTGTTCATTTTTGTATTCCCATTGATTTCAGTTCAGTAGTTTTGTGAATCAAGGTTATGAAATTAATATCCCTGTCAGATTGTTCCAGGCTGGGATTGTCCAGTGCTTGGTATTGTAGGGGTCACTGCAATGTCTGGTTTTGTTATGTGATATAAATAAGGAGGTAATTTTCTAGAGTCCGTTGGTGCCTCCTGCTGAAGTTTATAGTGAATTTCTTTAACCTCAGATATGTGGCAATGGACCTCTTTAATTTCACTTTCAATAAATATTGATTGTGCATCACCTTCCCATGGTTTCTCTTTGATTCATTGCTGCTGCAAGTTAATTTCTTTCTGAGGAAGCATAGTGATTCTGTTAGTAGACCAGAGCTTCAGAAGCCTCCTGCAACTTCATTACAGCCCTTCTGTTACTTATAAGCTAAATACAGATTTACAGAAACTGAATGCTTGAACCTGATGTAGGACTTCACAAAGACTTGTGAAGAAAGATAGGCCACCCTGACAACAGAAGTCTGTGCTTCCTTTTACATGTAGTCAGTTTCTGTTACAAGTTCAATGTTTGTAACTACACTTTCAAAGCAAGCAGTATACTGGAGGGAAATGACTTGAAAAATCATGTTGTCTTCTGATTTTTAAAGTGTTCTTTTTTTAAGGTTATACAGGTCACAGACTATTGAGAACAACTGTCTTCTGGTGAGGGAGATCTGTGGAAGATGTTTTCAGAGGAGATTGGATTTGGGTAGATTCTTGCTGCTTTCAGTAACAGTTGCGACATCTTTTTTGATAGTGTCATAAAGTGGAAGATTAATAGTCAAGACATAAAGGATTTTTTTTGTCCTCTTGATAAGGAAAGCTTCCTTCTATTTTCTCTTAAAAGTCTATTTGCTAAAGTTAAAAAAAAAAAAAGCAAACCCCTCATTATTCCTAGACATAAATAATTATTTCTTTTTAATCTGGAAGCTTTTTCAGTTCTAGTGATGGTCTGAAATATTAAGGCATCGACAGAGCCTTGGGCATTGTCCTTGGCATACAGTGTTGTTGGCAGAGCTGGGATTAGAATTCAGGAGTTCAATTCTTCCATGCTGGTACTCAGTCTGTTTGGCATATTTTTACCTCATGGTAACAGAGTAAATAAAGCCATACGGGATTTCATTTAGATGCCTAGATACCATGTCCAAGATAAAGTAGGTTTTTGGGGAGTTTTGTGGTTTTTGTTTTGGTTTTTTTTTTTGATGTAAAGCCAGGGAAACAAGCCTTTCAGTCCTTTTTGGAATATTAGGCTTTTGGTACTCAAGGTTACCTGTTGTAGATGGATTAGTTAAGATTTTTATAAGCTGTTGTGCCTGTACTAAGACCTATAAATCTATATGATGTTCTTTTTGTGTTAAGCAATAACTTCACGTTTTACCCTTGTGTCCTATTTTTAATTGCTTGTTTAGTTTGACAGCTGATTCTTTTCATTCTTTTGATGTACCAGCAGTCAGTTGTGCTCCCCTAGGAGTACTTGGGAAGAATTTTTGGGTTTTGTGCCAGGACGATTCATACTCAGACTAGAATGACTATTTATGAAAGCGGCCTGGCCAGAGACAATTTATTATAGTAGAAACAAGTTGAATTAATAGATGGCAGCAATAATAGGATAGAGATTGCTTGTTTATGAACAGAGTATTTTAGTGAGCAAACACCAGCTGTGCATGACTAAGGATGGCAGAGATCCAGTTGGGAGGCTGCATGGTTGGGCTGGCACTACAAGAAGCAAGCTTCCCAGTCAGATTTCCTTTGACTCTCCATTTTCTTTCCAGGAAGATTTACATTTTTCACTATAGGATGAAGGTGGGTTTTGTGTTGTGAAGGACAGAGGAGCAAGGAGTAAAACCATATGAAACAAATGAGCATATAAGCATAAGCAAGTGGCTCTTGCCTGCTGTAGTGAAGGCACGTGATTAAAGGCATCGGTTTTAATGCTCTGGCCTCTCTCTGCGTCAGGGGATTACTGGGTCAAGCAGAGTAGGACCAACATTTGAAATGCATCGGGGGTGATTGTAATCTTAGAGAGTGGCCTTTGTTTTCCTAAGCAAACCACTGGTTGCTGAGCAATGTAATATTTTAAATATAAGCCCATGAAAGTGTCTGTGAGGAGGGAGGAGGCTGGCCAGGCCAAGGACCTTTCCCTCCTTGCACTGCCTGTGCCTTGGGTGGTAAAAGGCCCAACACCTTGTCCTGTGGTGGAAATAACGCTGTGGAACGTTGAGGATTAGCTAACGAAAAACACCGATTCAAACAATATTGTAGTCAAAATGTCGCTACACAGATTTTGATTTTTATTCTCTAAAAAAGGAGAAAATTTGTGTTGGTATCTGCCGATTACATGCATATGTGAGTAGGAGGTTTCTCACAAACTGTTTTAAGTTACAGCATAGAAATTATGTAGTTATGAGCAGAGTCTTCATGTGAATTCACTATTGTGATAGTAAAATTAGTTACAACTATTTCAAAATGCGTATTTAATCAAACAACAGATACATTTTAAAACTCCTCAAAATCTCCCCACACTGTGTTCTTTACCTTTCAGCTTTTTGGTCAAATATTTGGCTCCCATAATTAAACAGTTTGTCTGCAGGGTAATATTTGACTGCTGTGTTAATAGATGACTTCACAGTGATACATGTTACTTTTTGTTAAGGAAAAAATTCCATGGGGTGGGGAACAAACAAATCTAGAGGAATTCAGATAATAATGGGCTCCTTCACTGAGTCATTACAGCGTGAAGGCTACCGTTGGTTTTTTTTTCTTTTTAAAACCAGTTGAAGAGTTTTGAAACAAGTCTGCATTTCTAGGATAGAGAGTGAGAAAACTACAGTGGTACTTTTTTGGCTTTAAACGGTATACCGCTAGGCACTCAAATAGTGTGCAGCTGAAAGAGAATTAGGGATTAGAAGATGGTTATTCAATGTGTCAGTATATCAAGTGAGGAATCCACAGTCCATCCTGATTTTAAGTTCCCTTTTGTCCTCTGTGTTGCTGCTTGCAGTTTGGGATTAGCTCTAAGTCTATTATGACATTAAAAGGGTAAATTGAGAGTCCTGGTGGTGGATTAGGAGCACCACCTTTAAAAACCTGGCACCTTCACTTAGAAAAGCTGGAATTTCTGTGTTTGGAATGAGCTGCAGCTGCAGAATATTGTTAGTGCTTCTCATGTAGGAATCCTTTGTGGTATAGAGCAACAACAGCTCATTAACCTGTGCCTGCATCCCTCCCAGGCTGAACACCAGGGAATTCTGGTAGTTTGCCGAGTTTACTTAAAAGTAGAATACCATCCGCTAATGTCCAGTGGGAGTTCATGTGCCCTACCCCAAGTATAGGAAAAAGTCTCGGAAGAGAAGAGCCGAAAGGAGATTAAAGCTTTCAAAGAGTCTCTGGATGTTTACCAGTAACATGGGCTGTGTTGATTAACAACTATTTATGGCTGTTTATTTTTGTGAGCCATTTTATTCTTTTTTTCTTGTTACTATTTTTTTCTCTCTGTTGGCATAAAGTCTCTTATCAGGCTTGTCCCTCAATAAAGCATTTGGCAACTTGGAAGAAATGGATTAATATCCCTGGATTCTCCACTGAACACAGAATTATGTGTGGAGAACATTTGTGTACCCTGGTACACAAACGGAACTGGTTGCATTTGTTTGAAAAATCTGTTACTGGAAAATGTAATTTATTTTGTTGTTAAAGACAGAAAAAGGAACCACCAGTAATGAAAGCGCATCACAGAGACTTAACAACTCTTTGTCTGCTAAAATAGTTAACAAGAGGAAAGAAATGGATCTTTTTGTCAGTAACATGGAGCTATATAATCTCTATAAGGTTCATTTACAGTAAAACTCACCTGCCTAAGAGAACAAACATAATAGCAATTGAATAATTTTGATTCTGCTTAGTGAAAAGCAAAAGAGGCAAAATACACTAATTTTTTACAAGACCTGTCTCTGCCAGTATATAGTGGGACTGTGTCTAATACTGCCTTCAACAACTTTAATTTTTTTTTCTCCCCAAAGAATTTATTATGGCTAAATTCAGAGCTTGAAAATCACTAATCCAGAATACGGCTATCTTGCAAATCTCTGTTGCTCACAAGGCAGTGGCCAAGTTCAAAGGCTAAACTGGACTTTATATTGAAAATCTTGCCAGTGAAGTTAAATGACAGAATCTTTTTAGTGAGATTTTCAGTGCCTGTGCACTGTATGCTGCACAAAATTAAGCTATAGGATTCTCATCTTTCAGATCTATATATACAAGAATGTCTTTTTATCTTTTGATGTAGCACTTGGTTTTTCTGTAAATACAGGATCTTGTTCTTTGGCAAAAGGCACCATGGGAGACT
>NW_008606773.1:0-3234 GCF_000691845.1 Merops nubicus
GTGAAGCAAACTAGGTGTAGAAAGTGTGAAGTCTAACACAAAGGAGGTTTCCATTTATGTTCTGCCATCTGAGCCTCTGGAAATGCCATTTTCTTGGCTTTTTCTGTGATTAAGGCAATAGGTATTTTTCTAGAAGCTGAAGTTCTTGAGTCGCCAAATGACTGTGCCGGCCACCGCTCTGGGAACTCTTCCAAATATGCCCAATTTTGGTGAAAACATCAGATTTTGACACCTCCGCAGCGCTGATGCCTTGAAAGAAGTTCTCCCATCAAGTAGAGCTCTTGTGACAACGACCTTTTGTTGCTCGTTAGTTTGGCTGGAGGCTTTTCAAGGACCAAACTTCCTTCTCGTTGGAGATCTCAGCGTCTGGCTGGAACCTGCTGAAAAAGTTGGTTTGGGAAAAAAAACAAACCCTCACTGACCTCCAGTTGAGGAAAATTGATGCCTTGAAGCTGTCGCAGCGGTGAGAAGGCTCCAGTTGTGCCATCCTTGCATTAAATTGTACCTTCCTGGGAGATTTGTCCTGTCTGGAGTCCTGGAGTAATGCATTAGCACATTCTGGAGGTGACAGCTGGCCATGAGAGGCTCATTTGAATGTGAGGCCACTGCTGGGTTTTTTTGGATATGGTAAATAGGCAACCGGTAGACAGACAAAGTCTGATTGACTGGAAGACTAGAAAGGGAGAAGATGTCCCAGTAAACCCCTGGAGAGATGGATTTAGGTTTATTTGTGGTGGATTAATCCCAATTCTTTTTTACGATGTAGGAACATTTGGACTGGGCAGAGTTGAGAACATGATCTGAGGAGAATTACTCATTTTAAGGAATCGTAGAATTATTTAAATTGGAAAAGACCTTGAAGATCATCAAATCCAACCATAAACCCAACGCTGCCAAGCCCACCACGGAACCAGGAATCTCATCACTTCAGTCCTTCCAATGAAGGTGATGGGAGCCACCACCCTGGGATGGAGCACGGTGGCAGGGTAGGGAGATGTTGGGCTGGTTGTATCCCTGCAGCAAATCCATCAGCTCCTGATGCTCTTTTTGCCTGACTCACCTAATCCCAGCGCTGGGGAGCCCAGTTGGACTGGTCCCTACCAGCTCTAATGAGTGCAATTAAGGGCTGGGGGCCGCTGATTGACTTGGGTGGGAGGGTGGAGCAGGCTGTGCTGGGAAGCCACTTTCTGGATGTGTTAGAAGCACAGGTTAGCTCGGCTGGGAGACTCATGAAATTCAAATTAGGAGGATTTTGTGGGGAAGAGGAGTGAGTATTAACGAACTAAAGAGAGCTAATTACTGGGGATGGGGAACACGGAGTGTGTACAGCAGTAAGTAGTTCCCATCAGGGCTTTTCCTGCTGTGGAGACCAAGAGATCTGCTGTCCACCGAGTTGTCAGGGATGATGAGGGGCCTCGTTTTAGAAACGGAGCTGGGCTCTAATTGCAGAATCCTTCTGGGGGCACTTTGCTGAACCCTGGTGTCACAGAGGAGTTTTGGAGTCTGCTTTCCACCCTCATCACACATCACTTCGTTTGGAATGAAGCTGGCAACTCGTGGAACTTCATTTGGATGAATTTTACCTCCCCCTCCCCAACCTTTAAATGTATTTTATGTCCATCTGCTAATGGGGAAAGAAATGAAACCTTAGTTCCTCGTGGAACATTGCAGCAGAGGTGGCCACAGGGATTTAACTCTGCTCAAGAAGCAGAAGCAACTGGGTGGCCAACCTCTGACGTGCAGCACAGCTCGAGCACCACCCCAGGAAGCAAATAACCAGAAGCTGTGAGCAAACGTGTTCAAGCAGACCTTGACTTCATCTCTAAGGAGGGGGAATTCTCCCCGAGGAGCTGCTGCAAGGTCTCTCCCTTGCATCTCATTGTAGCAGACAGCGAGCAGCAGGTGAGAGGCAGGTGGATATAAGGTGTGGGGATTTTTTTTTTCCTCTGCTGTTCTTTGCCCTCCAAGCTCAGCGAAATCCTCCTTTCCTGAGCAGGGGTGGTGACTCTGCTAGCAGGAATTCTCTTCTCCCAAGCCCGAATAATGGCCCGTCCTGGTCTCCTAGTAACTGCAGCTGCCACATCACTTTTGACAACGGTGCATCCTTTGTAGCCTGGTTCTCTGCCTGCTCTCTTCCTTCAAATGGCAATTGTCTGGAATTTCTCCCAAACGAGCAACTTTGGAGCTGTGGTGGTTTTTGTTTGGCTTGTCTGTGCCGGCAGAGAGGGATTTATCCTCTCTCTTTTTGTGCCCCTTCTTTAAATCAAGCCTGAACCCTTGGGGAACAGACTTTTTTGTCAGGGAGCTTGTGGCAGAGGGTTCCCCCCGCCCAGCACCAAATATTGCTCCTGTTATTTTCTGAAACTGTGCTTTTAAAGCATTTGAAACTTTCTGTTCTGCAGGTCTCCTCATTGATTACTGCACTAAAAGCCTTTCTGTGCTCGATGCATTTTGGAACGGGCCTGTGGCTAAAGGCAGAAGTGCCTGTAATGAAACTTTGCCAGCAGCCAACAAACCTCTCCCCAAGCTGTGGAGAGGGAATGTGACTTGGGAAAGCTGAAACATAAAACTTGCTCTGGGGTTAATACCTGCCTCTTACCCCTCCTGGGATGCTCTGGGTAAAGGGAGAGTTATGGGGGGGGAAATTGGGGGCTGGGATGTGGGGAGCTGATTAGTTTTTTGTCTCAGAGAAGGAATATCTTCCCCTAAGTGGGAGCCTGAAGTTTGGCTGTATGGAGAAAGGGAGGAGGTGGGGAATACCCATCCATGGTGCAGAAGGAGCCCACGCAGGAGCAACAGCAAAAGGGTGAAAATCCAAGTCCAGGCTAGACCCCAAAACCTTTGGACGCGGGTGGTGGCGATGCCCTGTGCCCCGTTCCCAACCCCACCAGCTCATTTTCCTTCTCCCCCCAGGAGGCTGAGATGGTTCTCAGGAAAAACACTTGACCTGCGAAAACTTTATTCTCTCTCTCTCAAGGACAGTATTGTTGAGGGATTGGTTTTGTTTGTTTGTTTTCCTTGAAAGTGAATGAAAAGCTACAGCCAGAGCTCTGCTCCACGCACGCACGCACGGGGGCCGTGCACCTTGGCACCGAGGGGCCGTGGGGATGGTACAAAGCAGGGAGGAGACAGAGGGGGAACGTGAATCACAGCGTGCCAGGGGAAGCACATGAATCATAGGTTGTGTCAGCAGATCCCACCAGGATTTCTCTACCTGCAGATCCACGGGTCCCA
>NW_008606773.1:3329-5352 GCF_000691845.1 Merops nubicus
CCGCTGGGAGCCCCGGGTGGGGGGGGGCTGGCACCCCTGGGAGGTGCCCCCCTGCCCTCCCCAGCTCTCCTTTTCCATCCCGGCAGCTCTTTGCACCCTGATGTGGGGAAACTCAGCTCGAGGTCCCCCCTCTGCAGAACTCAGAGGTGGGGGAGATGATGGGGCTGCCCGTGGAGAGCATCAGGTGCCTTTCTCCCCCCCGGAGGTCTTCCCCTGGCTCCAGGCTGCCTACACCTGCTTCCGGAGGTCTGCCCCTGGCTCCAGGCTGCCTAAACCTGCTTCTGGAGCCCCCTTTTCGCTTGCTCACCAACCTTTTTAGGACCATGTGGCCTAGAACCAGGCGAGTCCATTATTGCATCGAGAAACACAAGTCCTGGTCGTGGCTTGATGTCCTATTTTTGTGCATCCTGAATTCAGACCCTGAATTTACCAGTCTCTACAGACCGTGGATCCAGATCAGGTTGAGCGACGCTGGGACCCGGGGAGCCTCAAATTCCTCCTCTTGGCCTTGGAGCTTTGGGGGGAAAAAAAAATGGGAAAACCCCTCCTCTTTCCTTGCTTCTGGTTTCGAGGGAGCACCACGTGCCTGCCCCAGCTTACAAAACCATCCCAGTCCCTCCCCCCACCCTCCCAGCACCCTGCTGGTCCCCGGGGGCATCCCCCCCTCACCCCGAGGGGTAGTAGGGCACGTCGCTGTGGTAGTTGTAGTCAGGACACACCTTCTGCACCAGCCTGTAGTCTATGCTGTAGAAGGTGATGTAGATGCAGATGACTTTGAAGGGCTTGGAGCAGACCCAGGAGACGTGACTCTGGGTGTGCTCGTGGTAGCAGGTCTTGGAGGGGTCGTAGGTGCAGAGGGTGGTCTTCTGGGCACGATCCACCTTCTCGTACTCCACCCGGCAGTTGAAGATTTTGGATTCTTTGGCCTCGATGAAGATCTGTTGCTCCAGGTCAAACTCGACAGCCTTGGTGGGGGGCACGAGGCTGACGGAGATGTTCCCATGCCCCGTAGAGTTGTGTCTGAAGAAGACATTGACGGTGCCGTTGCCATGATCCACCACCTTTCCGGTGATCAAGAGGTTCAACTTCACTGTCTTGATGTTGGAATAGAAATCTCCCCAGCCAAAAGTCTTTTTAAGCTTGCCTGAGGCTGGCCCCAAATCCCTCTGTCCTCTGGGGTGTGGAGCACGGTCCCGCTCGGGCAGGTTATCCAGGATATCCCAGAGCTCCCGGGAGCTGCTCAGCAGCTCCAGGAGGGTCATGTTCTGCAGTAAGGTGGGAGTTAACAGGGATTTTGGAGAGAGCAGCCCTCTCGTCTTCTGCACTGGAGCTCTCTCCTGGGTCTTGGGTTCACGCTGCTCTGCACCTTTCCCTGGTTCTTCTTGGCCATAGATCACCTGAACGCAGCGAGGGTGGAGAGTGAGAGATGGGGGGTGGGTGCCTGCCCCCCTTTGCCCAATTTTGCCCTCCAGAGTCACCCCACCTCTCCAGACATGACCCAGCCGTCCTCTTCCCCATCCTTGCTTTCATTATTTCCCCTTTCCTCTTGCCTTTCCCCTCCACTTCTCCCTGTGGTTCACATTTCCCTTCTGGCAGCGATTTTCCCCTGCTCTCAAGGTTGCTCAGGGAAGGGCTGGAAGGAGCTGGGGCCGGGAGCATTTTGCTCATGACTGGTGCAGCCTGGCAGTGGCACCTCTCAGGGCAGAACATCTGCACCCAGGGGACCCCAGCAGATGCTGGGGGGAGGATGCAACACGGGTGCCCACCTCACGGGCTTCAAGACCAGTCCTGCTGCTGCCAGAACATCCCGTGGAACCCTCTCCTGACCTCCAAACTGTGCCGTGGAGAGGTGGAGAGGGCAGCAGGAGGGGCAGCAAAGCTTAGAGGTGAGTTCTCACCCCGGGGAGATGCCCTTTGCCTCCCAAAAGCCATACAGGCTCCTCTGCCAACTGCTCCTGCTGGCCACGGGGGCTCTGCCTGCCACCAGCCCCCAAAATCAGCACAGACCCGGGGGTTGGGGAGC
>NW_008606774.1:0-201 GCF_000691845.1 Merops nubicus
GTTGGGGAGGGTCTCTGAGTGAGTCTAGGGTGAGGATGAGGGGAAGGGGTCAGCCACGGGCTTGGCTCTGCTCCCTGACCCTGCCTGATCCCCACATTGGCCATTGGAGGGTCACATCCAGAGGGTGCTGGTCAACAGCTCCATGTCCAGATGGAGATGGGTGACCAGTGGTGGCCCTCTGGGGTCTGTACTGGGGCCAGT
>NW_008606774.1:306-591 GCF_000691845.1 Merops nubicus
AGCAGCTCCTGGGTGTGGTGGGGACAGGGTTGGGGGAGGGCTTGGTGCTGGGGGCTTGGCAGAGGAGCCTGTTCCAAACAAACTCTTCCATCCTTGCCCATCTCTCTCCCTCCAGGTCGAAGTACGAAGAGGACAGGAGGTGAGTGGCCCTGGGGCATGGCAGGAGCATGTCCAGAGGTTGCTGAGGAGGAGGAGGGAGCTGCAGGAGCATCTCCACCCCGGGGTGGCCTCTACCACCCTCTCCCTGCACCACTCGTGTCCCCGTGGGCTCCCAGATGGCCCTGG
>NW_008606774.1:605-1168 GCF_000691845.1 Merops nubicus
CCCTGGAGAGTGTGACATGGACCTCGAGGTCCTGCCAGCCCCATCTCACCCTCCTGAGCCGCTTCTTGCCTTTCCTCCCTTCCCCCTTGCCTGCGTCCCCCTCTGGGTGTCCTCTCTCCCTGCAGAGCCCCGTGAGGTGTCCCTGGTGCCCCCCACGTTGTCTCCCCTGGCCTGGTGTTGGAGCTCCAGCCTCACTCTCTGCTCTCTTGCAGCTCCCCCATGGCCTTTGCCCTCAGCACCTATATGAACCACACAGGGATCCGCAGCCGGGAGCCCCGCCTGGCCGAGAGGGGCCAGTCCCTCCCAGACTGGGACAAGTGGCTGCCCTTCCTGCCCAAGGCCAAGAAGGTGGGTGGCTTGTTCCTCTGCTTCAGGGCCAGAGGGTTTTGAGGAGACCCAGAGAAGGGTTCTCCAGAAATTCCCATCTCCATGCGGAGTCGTGGAATGGGGTGGAGGAGACCCCGGAGCTCCTGGGGTCCAACCACCCCCCAGCTCTGCCAGGTCCCCCCTGCCCCGTGTCCCTCACCCCACATCTCCACGGCTTGGGAACCCCTCCAGGGGTG
>NW_008606774.1:1584-3148 GCF_000691845.1 Merops nubicus
CAGTGCTCCTCCAAGCCAGGCTGCTGGTGGCCACCTTGGCCACCTGACCCCACGCTGGCTCCTCTCCATGGGCTGTGCCCAACCCCCCAGGTCCTTCCCCTGGGGCAGTTTCCAGCCCAGAGCCCTGCAGGGGGTGGTTGTGTCCCAAGGGCAGGATTTGGCCCTTGCTGTTGTTGAACCTCATCCCACTTCCCTCAGCCCACAGATCCAGCCTGGGCAGGTCCCTCTGTAGAACCTCCAACCCTCCAGCAGCCCAACATCCCCCTGGGAGATGAATCCCTCCCTGATTTGCACCAGGGCAGAGGCAGATCCCAGCCCCAGCCCCCCTGGTGGTGCTGAACCACACTCAGAGCCCACAGGGGGTTTTTCTCAGTGCTCCTCTCGGGTGTCCCAGCAGAGCAGCAGCACCAAGAAGGAGAAGGATGCCATGGAGGACAAGAAGCGCAACCCCATCCTCAAGTACATCGGGAAGCCCAAAATCTCCTCCCAGAGCAGTGAGTGTTGGGACCTTCTGAGGTGCTGCACCCCCCAGGCTCCCACGTTGCTGCCCGGGGGCTGTTGGGTGGCACCCCGTGGGACTCCTGGTAGAGGGCATTTGGCCTCAGCCACCCTCTGCTGTCCTCCAGCCCGTGGTGGAAACCTCTTGTCTCAACCATTGGTGCTCCCACGTGGCTCGGAGGGGAGTGGGAGAGGGGCTGAGAGCATGTGGGGGGGTCTGTGTGTGCCCACCTGCCCATGCCCCCTCTGCTGCTCTGAGTTCTGCCCACCTTCCCTCCTCACCTCCTTCGTTGCCGAGCCCGTGGGATTGATTTGACATCTCATTTTTGTTTTGTTTTGTTTTGTTTTTTTTCCCTTCCAGCATTTCATGTCCCCTTGTCCCCCGTGGAAGGTAAAAGTTCTTTTCTTTTGCTTTGCCCCTTCACCTCATGAGCTTCGTTTGGTCCTGACCCCCCCCTCAGCCTTGCTGCACTGGGTGCTGGGGTGGGCTCAGGGAGGGGGGGACTGGGAGAGGAGCTGCCCGTGGCACCCAGGGAGATGTCTCCCAGTGCCACCAGCACCTCCACCACACCCTCAGACTGGTGGGACTCAGCCAGGATGAGGCCACGGTGCCCACCAGCACCTCCAGCTCGGCCTCACCTCGGTGGCTTCTTCTGCTTCCTCCTCAGCAGTCAAGCCTGGCAACGTGAGGAACATCATCCAGCACTTTGAGAACAACCAGCATTATGAGAGCCAGGAGCCAGGCACCCAACGCCTCTCCACGGGCAGCTTCCCTGAGGACCTGCTGGAGTCAGACAGGTAGAGCCCCGGCGAGCACCCCACGAAGGGTTTTGGGCACCTCCGTCCCACTTTTCAGTGGCTTTATGGGCTTTATGGGTGTCCTGCCGGGCTCAGCTCGTCCTGGGCTCTGTCTCCCTGGGTCAGCTCCCGTGCTGAGGTCAAGCTGGGGCGCTCGGAGAGCCTGAAAGGCCGGGAAGAGATGAAGAAATCCAGGAAGGCTGAAAACGTCCCTCGGTCCCGCAGCGACGTGGACATGGACGCTGCTGCCGAGGCCCCGAGGCTTCAC
>NW_008606774.1:3179-3530 GCF_000691845.1 Merops nubicus
CTGCCTCCAGCCTCTCCACCAGGTGGGAGATGCTGCCAGAACCCCGGGCAGAGGTGGAGCTGGGTGCTCCTGGGCCTGGGTGGCTTCAGGGTGGAGCTGGGATGGGGTGGGATAGGAAAATTGAAGCCCCTAGATTGAGACTTTGCCTCTTGGAAAGGCTTTTTATAACCTTCTGGGGTCAAGGCCATGCTGCAGCCATGCAGAGCAAGGTGGTCTCAACCCCCCACCCCCCAGCAGAGCCTCCTGGCTGACGTTGGCCAGGAGAAGTCAAAAGAATTGGGGTTTAATTCCCATTTGTGCCCCAAACCCTTCTGGCAGCGCCAGCCCCACATCTGGAGGGACTCGGGGTGA
>NW_008606775.1:0-1975 GCF_000691845.1 Merops nubicus
ATGTCAGGAGACTTCTGGGTGGTTTTTCTGGCTCCCTTTTGCCATGCTGCTGGCCAGGCACAACTCTGCTTCTCCCCAGAGCTCCCTCTTCCAAAGCATTTCACCCTTGGCATCACCTTCTGCCCAACCATGGAGCCTTCAGTTGTTTCCACCCTCAGCACTGCCATGGATTTTTACCTCTTGGTAGAAATGAGCTTCTTCATGAGCTTCTTGGGTGAGGAAAAGCTCCTTGGTAGAGGTTTGGACCCTCCCTGCTTTGATTTCCTGTCCACACAGCCCAACAGAACCTTTCCTGCTCATTTCCCAGGGATTTCCAGCCTGTTTTCCACCCGGGTGTGTTCTCAGGGAGCTTTCAGAGCTTCAGCTCCCTGCTGAGCCCCTTTTGGGGGGTTTTTCCTTGACCTGGACACCCTGCTCTGCTCCTGAATCTCCAAAAAGAAGCCAATCTGTGTTTTTCTTCTCCCCCAGCACTGTTTTTTGGCAGACAAACACCCCTCTGGAGGTGAGAGCTGCTTGGGCAGCTCCATGTCCCTCCTCTCTGCTCGCTGGGGGACAGAGCCCGTGGGCTGCTCCAGGCCAGAAATCAGGGAAGCACTAATTGGCCTGTTCCTTTCTAAATTTGGGTTCTTTCTGGCCCCTGCTGGCTGTGAGGAGGACTCAGTGCCAGGCTGGTGGCTCCAGGGAGCTGCCTGAAGGAGCTTGGTGCCCTCAGGGAGCCCAATCCCTCCGAGCTCCTCCTGCCCTTGCCCCTCCTTTGGTCCTGGATCACTCCAGTGCCACATTTCACAGAACCCCAGCCTGGGTTGGGTGGGGAGGGACCTTTCAAGGGTCGAATCCAACCCCCTGCACCGAGCAGGGACATCCCCAGCTAGAGCAGGGGGCCCAAAACTGACCCCAGGAGTCCCCCAAGGGGCACGTTCCTGGCTGGTATGGGGAGCCTGGAGTTGAGGGCAGGCTCCAGGCAGGGGTGAAATCACCACAGATGGAATCACCTCACATCACAGAGCCAGAATTAGCTCTTTATACACACAGCAGAAAGAGAAGCAGCCCAGGGACCCATCAGCAAGCTCACTGGGAAGGGGATTTTTACCTTTTTTTGACCATTTTCAGCTGTTTCCCAGAAACAGGGACAGCACCCAGCTTGCCAAACCTCCTCCCTGACCACAGAGATCAGCAAATTCCCTTTCAACACATTCTCTAATGGAGTAATAAGAGTTCCCCCCTCCACTCCCACGGCTGCAGCAGGAGTTCCAGGGCACAGTGGAGCTTTCTCTGCAGGAAAAAAAAATGCTGGAGGTGTCCCAGAGGCAGCTCTTGTTTTCCCATCCTGCTGCTGCACTGCTGAGAAGCCTCTTGGGTTCTCTGCTGCAGAGAACTCCTCAAAAAGAACATCTTCCCCTGGCCTTTCAAGGCACAGAGAGGCCACGGGAGAAGTTCAGCTCCTGGCCACAGCTTGGCTGGGGAGAAGGTGACAGGAGTTGAGGGCTTAAAGCATTGGGAGGAGCCCAGACTGGTTTAGGGTTGAAGGGACCTTTCAAATCCATCCAGTCCAGCCCCTGCAGGGACAGGGACATCTGCAGCTAGAGCAGGGTGCTCAGAGCCCCCCCAACCTCCCCTGGGATGGTTCCAGGGATGGGGCAGTGACCACCTCTCTGGGCAGCCTGGGCCAGGGGCTCAGCATCCAAAATTTCTCCCTACTCTCCAGCCTAAATCTCCCTCTTTTGAGGTTCAAACCATCCCCCCTTGTCCTATCCCAACAGGCCCCTGCTCAAAAATCCCTCCCCAGCTTTCTGCCAGGCCCCTGGAAGTCCTGGAAGGCCCCCAGAAATCTTGGAGTTAGTGATGGAAAGAGATGGAATAGAGAAGAGGAGGCTTCAGGGAGAACTTATTGAGGCCTTTTGGGACCTAAAGGGGACAGATAAGAAATCAGGGGACAGACTTTTGAGCAGGGCCTGTTGGGACAGGACAAGGGGGG
>NW_008606775.1:2005-3389 GCF_000691845.1 Merops nubicus
GTTGGCTGAGATGTTCTCCAGAGGTCCCATCCCATGGTCCTGTGAATCACCAGAGCTTGCTGAGCAGGTCTGGCCACCCCAGGGCTGGAATGGGGACAGGCTGAGCAGCCAGTTACTCATCCTGGTCCACCAGGCTGTGGCTGCTCCTCTGGAAACTTCCCCCTGGTGGGAAGTGCCAAACAAAGAGCTCCAGCAGCCAGGTCTCCACGTTCACCTGCCCACCCTGGGGGAGCTGGGGGGAGGTTCTGCAAGGGGAGGGGGCACAGGACTGGCCAGGGTGAGAGAGGCTGAGCCCCTGTGAGCCTCTGGGTCATGGGGAAGGGGGCTGAGCCTAAGGGGAAGGTCTGTGGTGGCTTCCTGAGGAGCAGGGTGTGGGGTTGAACCTGTCTGTAGGCTGCTCACCAGCTCAGAGGGGGAAGAATTGGGCAGAGCTGGCACCCAGCCTGGTGTGGTCACTGGTGGCCAGGAGTGGGGTGCAGCAGCTCTGCTCAGCGTGTCCCCAGCTCAGATGGGTGACACTGGTGACAGGACAAGGGGAACAGGCCTCAAGTTGCCCCAGGGGAGGTTTCAGTTGCCCCTGAGGAACAATTTCTTGCCCTGGAGGGTTGCCCAGGGCTGTGCCAGGCTGCCCAGGGCAGTGGTGGAGTCCCCACCCCTGGAGGGGTTCCCAAGCTGTGGAGATGTGGGGTGAGGGACACGGGGCAGTGGGGACCTGGCAGGGCTGGGGGAGGGTTGGGCTCCAGGATCTTGGGGGTCTCCTGCAGCCCACAAGCTGTGGGGCTCTGTGGGGTGGCTGCCAGGGGCAGTGGGGCTGAGGCAGGGTCACAGGGGAGCCTTTTCTGCCCAGAGCAGATCTGGGGGTGAAACCTCTGCAAGGAGTTGAGCACTGAGTTGATTTGTGTGAACATTTGGCTCTGTGGATCTGACCATTCCCTGTCTGGACCCAACCTCTGTTAGTTTTGTCATTTGGGGTGGGTTATGAGGCTGGAAAACTGCTTCAAGAGGCTGAATTTACCCAGCAAGCTGCTGCCCTGCCTGCCAGTGGCACTGGTCCAACCCTCAGCTGCTGCTGGGCTGGTGGAGCTGTGCCACAGCGAGTCCTCTGGGGGGGTGCTGGATGGTGCTGAGCTTCCCTCCTCTCCTCTCCTTGTTTTTTTTTAGGTGGGGGACCACAAATTCAGCGCCCACCGCATCGTGCTGGCGGCCTCCATCCCCTACTTCCATGCCATGTTCACCAATGACATGATGGAGTGCAAGCAGGATGAGATTGTCATGCAGGGGATGGACCCCAGGTAACACCCAGACCCCCAGGGGGGCCTCTGAGCTCCTCTGGCTCGGGGTGCAAGGCCTGGAAGGCAGCAGAGGGACTTGGGGGTGCTGGTGG
>NW_008606776.1:0-902 GCF_000691845.1 Merops nubicus
TCTGTGGCAAGTCACAGTCTCCTAGGGTCATGCTTTTGGTTTTGCCTGTCTCAAGTATTAAAAATGATGGTCTTATTCTTCCAGGAGAAGTGACTACACCTCTACTGAGTACTTCTCAGGATCACTCCTGCCAGGACTCTGCACAAGTCACCTCAAATTAAACTTTCTTGTCAGAAAACAGCTCTGGAAAGGCAATATCAAATCTGTCTGTTATGACGATAAACACCTGTCAACAAAATTAGAGAGGAGAGAGTAGCAATCAAATGGGAAGTGCCATTCAGAGGATCCTGGAGCAGTCTTCACTCTTGGTTTTTGCTTGTTTTCTAACTCTGAAGAGCAAATGAAAATGTAACTGGTGAAATGAAGTTCCTAGAAAGAAGCTCAGATTCCAGGTGGCTGATACCACCCAGGCACCAGCTGTGAGGAGGTAATAAACTCTGTTTTTAAAAAGAAATAGTCAGTGCCAAGATGCTATTGCTGCACTTGTGAAATGCTGGGGTTTGACCCCCGAGCCCCTGAATTAAGGTTGCCATATGGGTGATTCCCACAGCCCTTCATACAGAGGGGGTGAGTTTGCCTTAGAGCTTCCCCCCAGGGTGCGGCCGGCCCTGCAGGGAGAGCCAGAAGGGAAATGAGCCCCAGGGGTCCCGCACTGAGTTGACAAAGGTCAGGGGTCTGCTTGGGGATAAAAGCTGGGACCACTGGCAGGGAGTCAGGAGTGTCTGTCTGTGGAGTGCACTCCCCAGAGCTTCCTGGTTCAGGGCAGACCTCCTGACTCTCCTGGAGCTGGGCCCTGGTCTGTTTAGGCCTTTGCCAACGCGGGTGGATCGGGTGAGAGTTGCCATGTGGGCACCTTTTTCTCATGTGTTTAACTGGCTGGTGCGGCTGTTTCTCCTGGCCAC
>NW_008606776.1:997-1674 GCF_000691845.1 Merops nubicus
ATGTTGATCATGTCTGAGCTTGTTGAGCTGTTGGTGCCCCCGGCGGTCATTCCTATAGTAACATTTCTTTCTACAATGCAGTCTGTGTATTGGTTCATTTTCCTGCTGGTGCTATCATTTTTGTTGGGCCTGGTCATTGGCAAAACAACTTGGGAGTTTTGTATCCGCTGAATTAATCTGTTTTTAAGGGCCACACAGACCCAGGGTCTGCACAGCCCCTTGTATGAGTATCCTCCTTCTGATGGTCATAGGCACCATATACCAAATGAAATGTTATTTTGGTAGGAGTGAAACATTTGTCAAGCTCAGAAGACTTCAAGAGAATCCACAGCAGTCCCTACAAGGTGAGAGATTGTTAAATCCAAATCTTGCTTCATTTTAAGCAACTGTGGTTGTTGATTTTTTTATCTTGACAAAATGCATTGGCTGTGATGTATAGGGGCATCCTGTACTATGGGTGTTCACTGCTGTGGGCAAGCAGCAGTGGAGGGGGGAATGGGGAGCAAGCAGGGGCTGTATTTGCAGAAGCATCTGGTCATGGCCTGAGGAGCTGAGTGTGGAGGGAGGGAAGGTGCATACAGCCAACCACACTGGCTGTGGCAGAGGAGACAGCAGGAGCCAAGATCACAGCACACCCCTGGGCTGGACTGGGAATGGCTGCAATTTCATAGAATCAT
>NW_008606777.1:0-11061 GCF_000691845.1 Merops nubicus
ACCCAAACTGTTCTATGATTCTATGGTATAACTAATATAACTCAACACATAGGATGTGCATATTTATCAGACTTTTCTCCTAAAATCTATGGGAGCTCCTTGGACTCAACCCAGCTGAAAATCAGGAAGGCTGTGTTTTATCAGTGGCCCTTTTTCTCACTCTTTTTGGAATGATCCTGACTTTGTCCTCTGTGAAATAACTCCTGAAGAGATTAAGATGCATTGTGCCAACAGCTGCACACACCCAACCCAGTGTGGTTAATGGAATCAATTTGTCTGAGGACAAAATCTTATCTTTCATCTTTTTCACACCTCTAAAATGACCTTCAGTGCTGAAGGAATTGTGCAGCAGTTGGCTTGCATGAAATATGAATCCTTAGTCCCGTGTTGAAAATACCAGATTATATTTTCATCATGTATATTGGATTTCTTGCCATTGTCCACTCCTCCAGGAGAAAGTATTACATCTGTTCCCCTACTCTTCATGCTGCCTGAGCAATCACATTTTGTGTGTGTTTCTCATAACTTTAATACCATAATAAGTAGAATTACATTTCTCAGTGCCTATATTTTTTGGTATATTTGGTTTCCAGACTGTGGGTGATCCAATCTCATATTTAGAGAGCATCCTGGCTTTAATGGCTATCCCAAAAGCAACTTAGTGACTACATTGTGTCCGTTGTCCTTCCTTTTAGACAAATGAAAATCTGTTTTCATGAGCAATTCTATTTTCAAAATCTGAAAACTAAGACTTTTTTTTCTATTTTAAAGGCAGGAATTTTAATTTTTCTAAAACTAAGATAAAAGATCCTTTACTTTCTCACTGCTTTGCTGAGTTATGTATTTTTTTTATTGATTTCATTTGATGAAAAACTGCTTCCCATCAAACTTTTCAGATAGTTCTCTCTGGAGTAGATGGCTTGGTCACATTTGGCACAGAGTGTGCAGTGTGGGAACTGAGACTCAGTGGATGTTGTCTGTGCAGCAGACAGTTCTCTGTGCTCAGTGTCAAGCTGAATATCCTAAATATCCCAACATAGCAATTTTACAGATGCTCTTACTTTATTTTCCTTTTTTTTCCCCCCCCTTTTCCTTCCTTGGTCCTAACTTCTGAGGGCAGAGCACAAGCTACAGAAAATGTGTATCATTTTCTTACCATCTGCAGCACAGTCACTCTTGTGCAAACATTTTGTGGACGTTCACATACTTAGAGGAGTAACAGAACAATAAGCTTTTCCATGATATTATTAATGACCTATTTTTTTAGTAACTAAAGGAGCTTTAGCTGCAAATTATTATTTACCTTATTGCAGCAAAGGATGCACAGAAGCAGAAGAGGGTTTACATTTCCAAGTGTGCTAGAGGAGTAACAGAACAATAAACTTTTCCGTGACATTATTAATGACCTATTTTTTTGATAACTAAAGGAGCTTTAGCTGGAAATTATTATTTACCTCATTGCAGCAGTCAAAGGATGCACAGAAACAGAAGAGGGTTTACATTTCCAAGTGTGACATGAAGTATTTTCATAAGATATAGAGTCAAGTGTAGATTAAAGTATCAGACCTGTACTTATCTAATACACATTAAAAAAAAATATACATTTAAGTGGCAGAAATATCCTCCCAAATATTTCCCAGGTCACCTATCACAATAGCTTATTATTCATGTATCCACCAACTATTGCTCTATGGTCATGTTGTTTAAGTAAAGTGTTGCTTGTAAAATTAGGGGCCAAATCATGTGCCAGCAGTGTTTCACCTCTTCTTTCATCTTGCTCCTAGTTATTTCTGAATTTGCTTGCAGATTACAAGCAAACACACCCAAAGCAGTGAAGTTTCCAGGCATTGCAGCTGGCTGAGAGTCCCTCCAAGGGCCTCCTCACCCAGTGGTCTGAGGTGACAGGCTGCTGCATGAACGTGCACACTCCTGGAGACAGGCTGAGCCATGCCTCTGGGGACACCTGAGCCACAAGAGAAGCCTGGGGAGCAATCTGCACTCAGCTAGAGGCTCAAGGAATGGCAGGTTTGCTTGCACACCTCCACTCCTGCAGGTAAGAACTTTGCAGAAGAAGTAGTGCCACCCTACCTGATACTTCATCTCCTACAGTCACCACAAATAACTCTCCTACTCCATGTGTACTTAGCTTAAGAAATATTTATACACCCAAACATAAGTTCTAATCCTGGGCCTTGACTAGTGTCAACAACCAGCTCCCCTACATTTCTTTCTCTTGAATTAAGCAGCTGGACCACACAAACATCTGTCTTTAGGCAAAATTTTAATCTTCCACAGCATAAGATATTCTGTCAATTTTTTTTTTCCTCTGTCACCATCTTGGCAACATCCAGCTTACAGGAAAGGAGATATTTATTCTTCTTAGAGAGGCATGGGAGCATGAAGCTCACTAAAAACTTAGATGGTTTTGGCCTAAGGGCTGTTCTGTATTTTTGCCTGTGAAGCATCACAATAGCTTTTAAAAACTTGCAGTTGATGTGGAAGGAGATAAAGCAAACTCATATTTCTGTGGAAGAACTGTAACTAGCACTGTCCTCCCCTCCTGGACCCATGCCAGTGACAATGTATAAGTCATTCTGTGCTTTGCTTTAAACTTTTCTCCTGATGAAGAGCATGACATGCTGTTATTAGCAAAGGAGCTGGGCTTTCCCTCTCTCTTCCCAGAAGTATTTATCTGAAAGATGGTGGTTTACCCTCCAAGCTGAGTTAACACTTCTCAAGGTGGGTATTTTGAGCCAGTTTCAACAACACTCTTGGAAAAGAGTCACCTCCAGCTCCCCCTCTTCCCTACCCACAGGCAAAAAGCTGTCTTCAGCCTGGCCAGCTTGGGTGTCACTGCAGAGCTGGAGGTGTTGAGGTGTCTCCAGTGGGAGGGTACACATCAGACACCCTTTCCTGCCCTCCTCCTGCCTCAGGATGGGGTGTCCAGCTCTTATTTCACATACACCATTTTGACAATGAATGGGGTTGAGTGGAACCAGTGGTTTGTCTTTGGGAGAACTGGGACCTACCTGTCATGCTCTTCCCCTCCCACCTCTACAGCCTTTTTTGTCTGGTTGTCAACAACCACAGCTTCATAAAGTTCAGATTTAGGGATTTTTACTGAAGAGTGGTAGAGCTCTGTGTGTAAACACTGTCCTGGTTCAAGAGCTTCCTTTGTGTTTATACTACACAAACAATGATCACATGTTTGTGCTTAACTCAACTTCAAACTAACTCCTGCAGCTTCTCCTTTGGAAGATGTGCATCCTTTTTTAGCAGGAGAAAAGCTTTGTGGTTGGAAAGAAAAGATGAAGAAACAGGCATCCCTCTTTCGTTGCCATTCCACAGTGACTTTCTGAGGTAGCACATAAGGTTTCTATATGTCTTGGCAACAAAACAACACTAAAAATAAATTTCCTTCCCAACACCAGTAGAGTTTCTTTTCCTTTGTACTTCAGAGCTGTAGTAAATCGTGGAGCACAGAATGGAGAAAGAAAATAGAATTACACTTTTTAAGCAGACATTCTCTTTTCTGCATAAAGCACTTACCCCTGCTGTCAACAAGGTCAAACCATCTCAGAGGGAATGGAAATGGAAAACTGACGTGGGGAAACACAAAGTAAAGTGTGTTTAACATTTATGTACATCTTAGATGCCTGTTTCTTGCATAGGTAAGAGAGACAGATGCTAGCAAGCTGTCCTTCTGCTCACCTGCAGACTGTGTGTGCATCCCTGGGGCATCCAGGCATTTAAAAGAGTGATTTTTTTGCTGCAAAAATGACTGGGAACAAACCAAAGCTCTCATATGGAGACATTTTACTCCTCTTTAAGAAACATTTGACTTTAAAGAGAATATTATTTGATCAGGTGAGGGATGCCCAAAATACATGGGATCTTAACGTTTATCTCTGAGCATACCAAATAAGGATATAAAAAAAATCAGAATGAGTCTAAAGAAGAGCCAGTTCCCCTTCCTCAGGAGCAGGCTGCTGTTTCCTTTAGGTAAACAAATTGTAAACCAAACAGATGACACTAATGAAGGCAATTATTTCCTTTAGCAATTGCTCATTTTAACCAGTTAGAAATGCAACATGCATCCTGGCTGGGGAAATTAGCCCTCTGTATTCTCCCTAACTTTTCTCCTAAGAACAACATGACCTTCAGATAATCACCCAGCATATTGCCTTAGTGCTTGTGTCTGAAGGAGCCTGGATTGCCATGGAAACAAAAGTTCTTTGCTCTCTTGTACTTCCCTGTGTTATGATATAATTTTCACTATACAAAGTCTCTTCTTCACAAGAAATGGAACTGTAGGGTTTTCATGTTTTGAGCATCCCAAAGTCACACTCTTAGGGGATGGCTCAGTTCATGGCAGAAATGCTTTGAATGGAGAAAAGGCTGCACCCATCATCATTATTGTTGAGGCTATTTAAATCAGATACATCTGCTTCAATCCATTTCTGCAGGAGAAATGAAAAAAAATCTCTATGTACTCTCTTCCAGAGTTTTCTTTACTTCTTCCTCCTGTGCTGAGCAGATGAGGAGAAACAGCATTTTAAGAAAGAAGTTCACCAGTGACATAAACAAAGCCAAAAAGAATTTCTGGCATTTCTGCAAAGAATGCAATAGTTGGGTTTTTTTTTATGATGGGAATTACATTTCTTCATGCCCCAGAATGCCTGTAGATTTTATGTTGCCAACACATTGCCCTGGCATTTGGCAGCCACTGCTGGATCAAAGCCAGCAGAATTATCACTAGGAAAGGGACTGAAGAGACTGCCTTGTGATTAAAAAAAATATCTGTAACACTAACAGCCCAAAAAGGAGAACTAATAAATAGCATTAGAGGAAAAAAAAATTGGGGTTGATTTTTCAACATTTGAAAGACTGTAGGTCTGCATTAGTCAATGGTTGAGAGGTTTTGGCATTGTTCAAAATGGGAAAATTATATGTGTTTTATTTTAACTGTAAGACTGAGCCAGTGCTAAGATGACAGAGATGTCTGGATGACAGTAGTTTTAGGGAAGAGTTGGAGAAAAATGGGACAAACTGCCCCTTGCTGTGCACACAGACAGGCTGCGGATGATGCGCGGCTGGAACGGCCTTTTTTGGGTTTATTCATACAAAAACAGCCACTTCCAGCAAATTCCCATGGACATCACCTACCTGCCAACATTGCAATTCCAAAAAAGTAACGACTCTCACATTTCAGTCTGGTATTTCCTGGACCAAAATTGCTGTACGTGTGCCATGCGGGGTGTGAGCTGTGTGTTTAACACATCCCAGGCAGCAGCAGAGTGGAGTTTCTCTGAACTCTACCCAAAACCCATTTTTTCCTGGGATTTCTTGAATATCCAGAGCCTAAGTGAGAAGCCATGGACAAAACTCCAGTGGGAACTGAAGATGACACATAAATGTTGTGGTCTTTGTCATGCTAAATTCAACAGAGCTGGCAAACGCAGCCTCCTTGATATTTCTGTATTTAAGGATGGGTTTTCCAAGATAGGATAGCAAGGAATTCTTCCTTTCGGATACAAGAAATATTCATGGCTGTGATTAATTTGGAGTGATGAATACATCATGCAATATTTTGATGTGAGAGCTTTTTCCCTGCATAGCTTCTGTGCAAATCTGAACAGATTCGGTGCAAATTAGTGGTTTCATTACTTAGAGCTAATGTAGCTGTTTGAAAGTGGGGAGAGCTGATTTTGTTCACCTGCATAATCACATTATTCTGACAATCTGCTGTAGTGTACCTTCCACAACGCATGCACTTATTAAAACAGTGAAAATGGAAAAATTTAGGGGTAAGCAAAGCTCTGAAATGAGTTTTCACTCGTCATACAGAAGACATCAAAGATTCATATCAGACTCACATTACTGGATATGCCAACAGAGTTTCTCAGCTGTGTAATAAACTTGTTTAAACTTGTCTTATAGCCATTAAAAAGGAGCTTGTGCCAACTTGTTGGTTAAAGCTCTTTGAAAGGTGAAGTGTCAGGCTCTAAATGTGCAGTGAAGCTTTAAGGCTATGCAGATGTTTACTAATACACTAGATGACCTTTCAAGGTCCCTTCCAACACAAACTATTTTGTGATTCTCTTGTGGCATAACATAAATTACTAAATTCCAGAGGTTTATTTTTTTACCATCTCATATCACAAATGCCCAACTGTTTGAAACATGGAATCATAGAATGGTTTGAATTGGAAGGGACCCTGAAGATGGTCTAGTTCTCACTCCCCTGCCATGGTCAGGGACAGCTTCCACTAGACCAGGTTGCTCAAAGCCCATCCAGCCTGGCCATGAAATACCCTCATGTCTTTTTCCATCTATGTCTTGGGCAATAATTCTGCCAAGGAAGTGGGATAATGAAAATTGCCTTATATTTTTAAAACTGTCTTAAATATTTAGTTCCTGAAAATCATTGAATAGTTAAGACTAGAAAGGGACCTTTGGGAAACCAGCATCTCCCTTTTTAATCTCCTTTGTATGTTTAAACTATAAGAGCTCTAAGACAGAGTTTAATTCTCACTGTTGTTGTACACCCCCCTCATTAATGGATCAACACTTAGAGATATTATTGACTTCAAAATAGTTATATCATAAAGAGTATCATGAACATTTGGGCTACTGAATCTGAGTTTTGGAAATATTGACACTTGGGCAAATACACCCCATAGTGCAGTTCAGATGGAAGACTGACTTTGTTTGCTTCATACTGGTTGTGGTAAACACAGTCCAAGTAAAACACTTCACCACCACTTGAGGCCAGATAAGCTTGTCAGCTGAGTAGGGAGGCACTTCCAGAAGCATCCATCAGGACTTAAATGGCTTATCCCAGAAATAATGATAATAGCAATAATAATATTTTTAAAAGGAAATTACTTGTGACTAACAGTAGGAAGAGCAGAAGAACATCTGTCTCCATTGTAACAGTATCCAGAGCTGTGAGTTTCTTACTCCTTTCTTAATGCTATAAACAGATGGATAACAAAACTGGTACAAAGCCATTTCAAAAGTCTCCTGGCATTTTTAATGATGCTTTTATGTGCTCTTATTTTTTATGACTTTATCTTCCTCTCCTGCCCATAGTCCCTACACACTTGCATTGGCCCATGATGTTGTATGACATCCTTCTTCTGACCACTTGCCCAATATGGAATAATATTATCACTAACAGGCAGCCCAGCAGCCAAACTCCTCCCTCCACTCCCACATCACACCCCAGAGACCCAAAGCCCCAGACAGCCAGAGGAGGAACAAGTCCATGCACTCACCCACCACAGGGGACATGAAGAAGGGAGCAGCCAGGTGAGGCGCAAAGCCAGGGGAGATGGCAGCAGCCAGGGCATGAGTCCAGCTACAGAGCAGGGACTCAGAGACAGCTTCATGTTCTGGCCTTGTCATCCTGGGAGCTCCACTTGCCATGAAGAATCAAGGAGCCCTTCCAATAACCAAAGTCCCCACACCATAGAGACAAACTTCCCAACCCCACCACAAGCAGGGTCAGCTCTTATAGAGGTGGCTTCTTGCCCCACCTCCAAGTTGATGTGGAAGGTGGGGGCACCTGGTGGTGATCTCCTCATCAGTCCCCACCCAAGGCTGGCCAGGCCCTGGGTGAAAACCACTCAGGAGGGTCTTTCTTGCCTGGTTGTGGACATCATCCCTATGCCCACCCTCATTCAGATCTGGGGGTTTAACCCCAGCACTTCAGACATTGCCCACAGTGCATTGAGGGGAGAGGCTGAGCCCAGCAGCTGCCAGAGCAAGGACCATACTGCCTCTCCAGACAGTGAGGTCTTGTAGAGTCAAGCAGGCTCCCTGATTCTTCAGCATCTCTTTCCCAGATTTTAATCCAAATATTGCCACCTACACTTGTGACTGTGTTCTCCTTCATCACTCCTTTCTCCTTCTCAGTGGCCACAGTCTCAAGGCTCCATTTCATGGGAGAGATCTCAGAAGATTTGCAGTGGGTTTGGAATGAGATCACATCTCCTGCCAGGGCTGGCAACCTTGGTAATGGGACAACTTCAGACCTGAGCCTTGAAGCTGGCCTGATATTTATGTGGGCATAACACTGCAGTTATTATCTTTCCCATCTAGTATCACAGGTGATTTGAAGCTGTTTTAAATATGATGCTTTTCCTGATACAAACAAGCATTTTCAAACTCATTCATCATCCGTATTTTATTAACTTCAGACAAAATCCTGGCAGAAACTCACCAGAGGCTCCAGATCATTTGCAGGGAACATTACCAAAGGCCTCTGTGTCAGTAAATGAGGAAAAATGAAAACTTAGCTCCTCTCTCTCCAGAGAACTCCATCATGCACTCACATTTTTATTATTTAATGCTGAGTGACAGCTTTAGGTTTTAAGGGCACTTTACATGTATTTTAAATGAGATTACAGTCATATGAGGTCATGGTGGTTTATAAATGGTAGCAGTCACTTGCAAACACTCATCTGAAAACTGTGATTATATAAAAAACATCACACCCTTCTTATACATCTGGATTATCTCCAACAAATACAAACTGCCAAGGGTGCTACGGAAGCCTTTTTTTTTCCATCCTTACTCCCCTAAGCCCCATGGAAGATAATTCATTTGGTGGGGTCTTTGGAAATGCTGGTCCTATTGTGTTGTACTGTCATCAAGCTGCCTGTCTGATCATCTTCCCAGATGTCTGTCCATCTGCAGTGCCCTTGTCACTGGTGATGCTGGAGGCCCCAGTGGATTTCCTGTGAATTGAACAAAAAAAAAACCAAGATAGCAAAAAAGTTCCATTCACACAGGATGAAAATTGGCTGAGGAGTGAAGACACAGCCAAATTATAACCTCAGAGATGGAAAACTGCACTGTGAGTTTAACCATTCTCTGTTCTGTTTGGGTAGCTGATTTCTCAACATACAGGTAACTTCAGACCAAGCCAAGCACATGAATCCTCTGGTCAAGATGGTGATTTGAGGGTGTGGAATTGAGCCAGAGATATTCAGTCAGGCAGGGGGGCAGGAGAGATGAAGAAAAACTGAGCTTACTGTGATGAGCAGCCACGGGCATCAAGTCATTAGAGAGGAGCCATGTAGGGGACACAGAATGGACATCCAGAAGAAATGATGCTCAGCATCCTTTCTGCCTGCCTCAAGCACCCCCAGGACACTCACTGCAAATTTAGGGTTTGATTTTTTATTTCTATATCAGCCTCCCTTTTCCTAAAGGCTACAATGATCTTCCAGCCCCTCTGCCCCTGACCAAAATATTGTGTCATAGGTCTCCCCTGGAGGAAAAGGCACCATCTGGAGAGGGGAGGTGCTGCTGCTCTTTTCATGTGAGATCCAGTGATGGTCTGAAGCTGCCATTTCTGCACCAAGGTTTCTGGTGTGTGATTTCCACACCCCTCTCAAGGTTAAGAGGCAGGGGAGGAGGGCAGACTGCTGAAAGCTCCTGCTGGGTGAGCTCCCAGACATGTAGGCAGCACATCACCAAACGGAAGGGAGTTTTATAGGCACATTTGATTTAAATCACATATATCCATCTTAAGTGCAGAGGAAAAAGGAAACTTCACTCACTCTACCTCTCCTACCAATGAAGTTGCCATATGTGGAGTTCAGGTTGCAGTTAAGGATTTCTGGGCTTTTTAACAGCTGTGAGAATGTGTTGTGATTGGTTTCATAAACTAATATGAATATAGTCCTTGGCAGCAGGTCATCTTCCCTAGATTTCTATGATGAGCTGAGCCATCAGCCACTTCTTTCTTTAATCCCAGAGCTGCAATGGTTTTGGTTCCTGATTCAGCAGAGACTTTGCTTGGAGCCTTTGGTGAGTGCAGTTTGAGCAAGGTGGGGAAGTCCTTCCCTGTCCTGAGCTGCTTGGCAGTCTGAACATGGATGAAGAGCTCTGAGCCATGAGAAGGAAGAGAATGCTCAGGTAGACATGAGGCTCATATCAATGGTCATGTCCCTTACATGCCCCTACACCTCCTCACATATCTCTACAGTTCATTGCAGGGCACTGAAAGTTATCCAAGACAGTCAAGAACCTGCTCAGACAAACTGAAGGTTTCCCAAGAACGTGCTCAGACAAACTGAAGGTTTCCCAGTGTCTATTTTCCTGTGTGAAATGCTCAATGTCATAAGCCTTCCCCTATCCACAACCATCTACTACCTCTGAAGCTTCATGGTGAGCTGTTGTCTAAGCACCCTGTGGGCCAGCACAGCAGGGAAGAAGGATGTGATGTGCCTAGAAGGTTTTCTTCTGCTGTAGGAGATGTATCTTCATCTTGGTAGTGGAAAACTAGCTTCAAAAGTTTGAGTCAGCTGGAGGATCACTTACAACTACTTTCTACATGGTTGGCTCCTGTCTGTGATCCATCAAACATACCAGACTAATGGATGACAGTATAGGAACTTTAGCTTCATCTTCCTTTATCTTGGAAAATCTGGTTAAGGGTATTAAGTATATTTTTCCATAAATAATTTGTATGAGGAGGTCAACCTTGTAATTGCAATGGAAAACATTTGTGTCTTGTTATTCCACCCCATCACGTGTAATTCCTCTTGCCTACTTGTTTAAGACTGTCACAAAAGACAAAAATACTTAAGCAGCAATGTTGAAATTGCCCTGGAAAAGCCCAGAAGCTTAAAACAGTAGGGCAGAGAAAGGCAAAGCAAGGCACAGGAAATTCCAGACAGACAGCCAAATACCACAGAAAATCATTAATCTGGAAAGAGAAATCCTTGCCATTTCTAGGATTATTGAGAGCGGGTGCTGGTTGGTATTGATTTAAACTATTGATTTAAGCTTTCTGATATTGAAATCCTTACTCCTGCCTGAACAGCATTCCCATTGCTCATCCACGGTGACAGCAGGAGACACGAACCACGTGCGGGGGTTCAGCTGCAAACCCTCATCCCACCTCGGACCTGCCGGGAGTGCAAAATCCTCTGGCTGCAAACCTCGTGCAAACATCACTCCCAGCTCTAATTTTCAGTCGTTTTCTTTTCCAGAAGCCTTAATGAGATGGTGTTTACAGAGCTCCTCTTGTGCGTGTCGGCGGGG
>NW_008606778.1:0-210 GCF_000691845.1 Merops nubicus
TTTCTTTCCACCCGTAGCTAAACCCAGCCCCCCCAAACCCCAAATTACAACCCCAGCCCCCCCTCTCTTTCGCTACCCACGTTCTAGGCAGAGTCACAGAAACCAAGGCACCTACGGTAAATCAGCGTCTCCTCCCGAAGCGCGGCAGCTTCTCGGAAATTGCACGTTAGGGGTTGGGAGGTTTTCTGCCTTCATTCAGTGAACTCCTCA
>NW_008606779.1:0-372 GCF_000691845.1 Merops nubicus
TATGACCTTGTTTTAGCTTTAGTTTGTTTGTACTTCTTCCTCTCAGATTCATGTTTAGGCAATGAAGCCGATGAAAATGTGATGCCAGATGACTAAGTAGAGAGAGAAAGCTTTTTGGCTAAAAAGTTCAAAGAACCAGTTTCAAACATAAAAGTTAGCCTACAAATTATATCTGAATATGTACTTTTCTCATGTACAGACATAGTGCTGTCTAAATTTAAGATAGAAAACTAGATCTAATGTTTAGAAAGGGGATAAATCTGTGTTGGCATGCAGCATGCACGACTTCTTGGCAAGACTTTGTTGGCATATAAAACATAAAAAAAACCCAAGCAACAACATTCGAAGCTGTGGGAAGAATTCACGCTACCT
>NW_008606780.1:0-219 GCF_000691845.1 Merops nubicus
CTTTTTTCCTCTTTTTCCTCTTTTTCCAATTTTTCCAATTTTTCCAATTTTCCCTCTTTTCCCTCTTTTCCCGCTTTTCCCTCTTTTCCCTCTTTTCTTTTCCCCTTTCCTCTCTCTTTTCCCTCTCTTTTCCCTCTCTTTTCCCTCTCTTTTCCCTCTCCTTTCTCTCTTTCCTCTCTCCTCTCTCCTTCCTCTCTCTCTCCTCTCTCTTTCCTCTCT
>NW_008606780.1:260-3359 GCF_000691845.1 Merops nubicus
TCTTTCCCTTCTTTCCCTTCTTTCCCTTCTTTCCCTTCTTTCCCTCCTTTCCCTTCTTCTTTCCTTCCTTTTTATTCCTTTTTTCTTCCTTTTTTTTTTCTTTTTCTCTTCTTCTTCCTCTTCTTTTCTTCAACCCCTTTGTCAGTTCTATCATGATCTTTTTAAATCACCAACAATATTTCTGTAGCTGTTTTTCTTTCTCCTTTTTTTGGGTCCAGTTTTTTTCATTATCCAATCCTGTCACTTGAATGTCACCCTAGGTATCTTTATTTTCTGTTGGGGGCCAGATCCCTCCATAAAATGGTTTAACAAACGCTGTGTTTGACTCCAGCATCCCAGAATTAAAACATGTACAACTAATGAGGCTTTCTATGCGAGCAAACTGTGCAGCTAATTAAATCTCTTCCACCCACCATATTTTTGTCATTGTCCAGCCTGTGACAATTCAGAACCTCCAAGGGGAAAGAAGATGCTCTGCCTTCTGCTGGGACCCTGGAATCAGCTGGAAGAGTTGTGACCACAAGGTTCTCAGTCTTACTATTTAATACACTTCCTAGGGAGGTTTCACTTCTACTTTTTTCACTTCTCATTTTGTCCTGGTCCATCCTCTGAGTGGTGAATCCAATACCTTTAATAAATATTAATTAGCATTCCCTTTACCCTCTATTGAAGTCGACAGGGAGGATATTTTGCTGTTAACCTGCTATGAGATGATATTCAAATAAGCAGATCATAAAGTTTTACAATAAAGGACAATTTTCCATCCATTTCTGTGATCAGGTCTACACGTAGGAATAAACTTTGCAGAAAAAGAGCAAAGAACCTTTTAGTGTGTGTAGAGAAATTTCATGTTTCTCATAGAGGGAGGAATTGCTCCCTACTAAAAAAACCACAGATATTTAGACCAGAGCAGGACAACTGAACCTTGTCCCTCATGGAAACTTCTTTCCTTAGAAATATTGTCATATTTCTCCAGGTAGCTCCTTCAGAAATGTCCACTGGAAATAACAGTGTGAGATAATGACTAATGCAACTATGGGGAGGGAAAAAACAGGAATTCCCTGCCTTAGAGAATCCATTTATTAATTTCTATTTCCAGATTGCCTATTTCCAAATTAAATTTGTTAATTGGATGAAATAATTTTGTGTTCCAACTGCAGGATTTGTAAACGATGTAAAAAGAGGAGTCACAGTAGGGACTTAGAATATTGTAGTAGTATTATAATGTCATATTTTTAGGGCTAAAAGAAGAAAAATAGCTTTTTTCTCTTTAGTTTTAGGTTTAGTTTTAGTCCCAGTTTTAATTTTAGGTTTAGTTTTACCTGCCAAGGTCACGGGGTGCAATTCAATCCACTAAAGGGAATGAACAAGCTGGTATTTGCCCTCTGATAAATTGTATTTTGCTAAATCTACACCAGATTTATCTTTGCCATTAACACGGACAAGAAAACACCAAAAAAATTTAAGACTTGCATTTCTAAAATAGGGGGAAATTAATTGTTGTTCCCTAATGAAAATGCTTTATTATAAACACTCTCAATCACGCTGGATGTGAACACACAGAATTGATGCTCCAAGTGTCATTCTCCTTGTGTGAAACTGCTTTAATCACTTCAAAAATCACATTGATTTTAATATATTTCCAATAATTTCAGGAAAGTTGTTAGTCTGATGAAGAGATGGCACTGGAGCTTCTTAATTCTGACTATTAATATCCTCTGTAACACGAAGGCTTTAAGTGTAATCAGCTGAAATGTCACTTTTAGGGGAATTTATTGACTGGTCATAACACTGGAAAATTGATGGATTTTGCTCAATCCAAGTGAAAAACAGCATTTGAAGCTCAAAAGCAAATTACCCTTTTTCAACAGCACCCTGGAATTCCATCCCAAATCTTTGTCTTCAGTTGGTGAAGAAAAGCACCATCAAGGAAGGCAATTCCTCAGGAGAAATGACCACATTCTGCAGGAATAAATCAATAAAATGAAAGAAGAGGGGGGGGAACTGGAACTGGAGAGTTGAAATATTATGCAAATGCATCTCAGAATATTTGAAGATTGGATGCTCTAAAGGCAGGACTAAAAGTTAGCTGCTCTTCATGCTTCTGGGACAGATTTTGCTGCCCTTAAAGGGAAGTGAGGGGAAAACAGAAAATCAACAATTCTATTCATTAATGACCATCTCTGGAGTCCTGTGTCCAGCTCTGGGCTTCCCAGGTCAAGAGAGACCAGGAGCTACTGGGGAGAGTCCAGGGGAGGCTGTGGAGATGCTGAGGGGCTGGAGCATCTCTGTGCCAGGCCAGGCTGAGAGCCCTGGGGCTGCTGAGCTGGAGAAGAGAAGCCTCAGAGGGGATCTGATCAACGTTGATCAACATCTAAAGAGCCCATGGTGGTCAAAAAGCTGGGGCCAGACTCTGTCAGTGGTGCCCAGTGACAGGACAAGGGGCAACGGGCACCAACTGGAACCCAGGAGGTGCCACCTGAGCAGGAGGAGAAACTTCTTTGGGGTGAGGGTGCAGAGCCTGGAGCAGCTGCCCAGAGAGGCTGTGGAGTCTCCTGCTCTGGAGAGATCCCAAACCCTCCTGGCTGTGACCCTGGGCACCCTGCTGGGGGTGATGCTCCTTTAGCAATGGGATTGGACAGGGTGATCTCCAGAAATCCTTTCCAAGCCCTCCATGCTGGGATTCTGGAATGATTTTCCTCCTAAATACTGATATACAAGTTTAGACCATTAATGATGTAATTACAGGCAACCAACATGACCTAATTTCTGATTTCCTGGTGGCCATACAGTCTAAGGACATCTAAAGCCCTGCAGATATGTTTTTATCCTGGATGAGTCGATTTGCTGGGGTACATCCCTCCCTAAATCCATCAGGGAACCAGGGTGCTGGAGGGATGCTCTTCTTCAGGGCTCCAAAACACTTGGGTGACATTTATGGTCCGTGGTGAGCTGCAGATGAAACCTGTTGGGGTTTGAATGTTCTGTGTTCCTTCTGCCAGCTGCTCCATGGGGGATGCTGGGTGGGGGGAGTGGTTTTTGTGGCCAATCAGGGGGATGCTCTGAAGCACTGAGGTTGCTGAATCTCTTTCCCAGACC
>NW_008606781.1:0-6484 GCF_000691845.1 Merops nubicus
CCCACGGTGGGGGCCGGGAGCTGAGCCCCTGCCGCAGCAGGAGCACGGGCAGGGAAGGAAGATCCTGCCCTCCATGGGAACAGCCCTTCTTGGATGCTCTGCCCCTCACCAGCCGTGCTGCCCAGGGAGCCCAGCAGTGCAGGCAGCCCTGTCACCCGTGCTGCAGACATCTCCTCCTGACTGCCACTGCCCCCTCCTCCTCTGCTGCACCTCAACAAGGCTTGTAGGGCAGGCTGAGTCACTGTGGCACCAGCTAACCTGAGCCTGCAACAAGGGAAGGACCCTTTGCTTTCCACCTGCCTGGGCTAACTGGGAGAGCTGCTCCTCCTTCCCAGGCCCTGCTTTGCCTCCTTGCCCCACACGCATCGCTCCGAGCCACAGAGAACACAGAGGACCACACCAAGAGACCCTCAGCAAGGTGACTTCTGCTTTCCTGTTACTGTGAGTGAATCAACAAGCAAACACCACACATTGCCCCAACAGGAGCCAACCATCAAGCACAATTTGAGGGGGCTGTAGGAGCTGCCTGAACATCGTTCCAGCAAGTTACGAGAAGGAAAAGAGAAAGGTTTTAATGGTGGGACACAGCTCTTAGTCAGCAGGAGTCATGCAGTTAAAAAAGAAATAAAAAAAATAATCTTCTGGGCATCCCACTGGAAATGAAGCCACTCTAAGACTGGTGTTGAGAGGCCACGGTCTCCTTGCTGGTGAACCTGGGCGTCCTGTGCATAGATGATGGACAGCACTCATCCCATTCTCCACCAGCATCGCATTTTGGAAATTGCCATCCAGCTTCTCCATCCCTTCCCTGCCTGAGATTCTGCTCTTTCCATGGGACAGTTTGCTCCCAGCATCCCTAACTCGAGGAGTTTCAGGCACTCGAGCCAGGGAAGCAGTAAGATTGTGCACCTGCAGAAGAGGGAGAGAGAGAAGTGCTCACCCCCACAGCACCTCCTCTGCAGGACTGTCTTGGTGAGACACCCTCGGTATCAGTTGCTACATCACATCAAGCACCATGATGATTTGGGTCGTGGGTCAGTGTGCTTGGAGAAGAGGAAGCAGAGGTGTGAGAGGGGTTGTGGGGAGAAGAGCTGTTTCCCTGTGCCCATAGAGTCCCTCGGGAGGCAGGGGGGAAAGTGGTAAAGCACTGCACAAAGACTGAGCTGCATCATCACCCGGGGGTGGAGCTGTGAAGGACTCCAGAGTAGCTCCAACTTCCCTGATCCTCTTCCCCAAATGTTCTGGAATCATCAGGACCTGCTGTTGCTCCTCCAAATTCCAGATGTGCAGCTTCCACTCAGCCTGGAGACCACGTGGTCACGGGAGGTGACTTTGTCCATGCTGTGAGCGTGGACTTCCAAAATGCTCATCTACGGGTGGCCTGGGGGCAGGGCCTGGGTACACCTGGAGCTAAGAAGAGCTGGTGGGGCTGGAGGTGCTCTGACCAGAAGTGGGCCAAGCAGCAGTACACGAGAGATCCGGCCAAGCGGTGAAGAGGAAGGTGCGTGGACAAAGACTAACTCTCGACACGATGCATGTCACCAATGGCATCTCCATGAACAGTCACCAATGGGATCTCCATGAACATTCACCAATGGGATCTCCATGAACATTCACCAATGGCATCTCCATGAACAGTCACCAATGGGATCTCCATGAACAGTCACCAATGGGATCTCCAGGAACAGTCACCAATGGCATCTCCATGAACATTCACCAATGGCATCTCCATGAACAGTCACCAATGGCATCTCCATGAACAGTCACCAATGGCATCTCCAGGAACAGTCACCAATGGCATCTCCATGAACAGTCACCAATGGCATCTCCAGGAACATTCACCAATGGCATCTCCATGAACAGTCACCAATGGCATCTCCATGAACAGTCACCAATGGGATCTCCAGGAACAGTCACCAATGGGATCTCCAGGAACACTCACATGCACTCGGAGCTGGCGCGGGGCGACACAACTTCACTGCTGGAGAAGGGAGGGAGGGGGCAGGAGGGGAGCGTCACTGAGCTGCCGAGGGGAATGGACACAACTGCCAAGAGCATGGAACCGTTTGGGTTTGGAAAAGACCCTGAAGATGATGGAGTCCAACCATGGAGTGGGGGTCGGCTGGAGAGTCCCACGTCACCCTCCCCAGCCGGTGGGAGGCAGGTGTCTGCTCTGGTCTCCATCTGGCCAGAGACAGGCTCCAGGCAACACGCTGCAGTCAGGATGGAGTCCGTGTGGCTCGGGGGGGCTGCCTTTCCCCTTCCAGTGCCTTTCAGAAAGACTTGCCTTCACCCCACCTCTCCGTCACCTGGAAAGGGTTAGAAATCTGCTAGCAAGGATGGGGCCATATATTAAATCTAAGTCTTTGTTCCTCTGCTTGGACATTACCAGACATCTCATGTAACTCTTTGTAATATTTACAAACCAGTAGAAGAAATACAATTCATTTTTTTTTTTCATTTCATTTTATAACACTAAATGTTAAATCTCCATCGATCAAACACAATGACACTGACAAGCTCAAGGAACTGGTGTCCCATTCCAAACCCCCGTCTCCCCCAGTTCCCAACCAGCTGAGAGGCAGCAGGAAGCAGGAGCACAGCTTTTTCGGAGGGGTGGGGAAGATGATAGCAACATGAACGCAGAGGAGAGGGGAGGAGGAGAAACAGCTTCAGAGGAGAGGGTCTGAGACACGAGAAAACCCTTTGCAACGTCTCTGGCAAAGGATGGAGAGGAGAAGGAGAATGGGGGAAAAGTGTTTGACCTTGCCTGTGTTCCCTACATTCATCTGGGCTTTCCTTTCACAGACACTTTGAGTGATCCCTGCTCGAGTTCAGGAAGAAGAGGGGGATGTTCACAGCATTCCATGGTGCACATGGCAGCTCACAGGATCAGCTTCTCCAGCCTACCCACGACTCTCCAGCCCTGCTGGGAGCAGTCTCTGCCAGGAGCAGGGCTGCCAGCACTGCTGCAGGGAACAGCCCAGCTGGGTATTTGTGCCTTTCCTCAGACAGGTCTGCAAATAATTGGCTCTGACCCTCTTCCACAGCCACGTGATGGAGGCACAGACCTGACCAGATCCCAGCACCAGGGTTGTGGCTCTTTCCTCTTGCTAATAGGCAGATGGCTTAAAAAAATGGGCATCCTGTTTTAGTAACGTATTTCCCTTCAACCATAACAAAAAAAATACCCTCAAAGCTCCTTCAAACCAAAAAAAGATGTGAGACAAGGAGGTGCTGGGACTTGTGACCACCAGCAGCACAGCACAGGGCTCGTGTGTGTGAACCCCCTGCCCCACAGTGACAGAAACACACGTGGAGGACGAGACACAGGACGGACCTCACAACAGCAACAAGCTGACACCAAAGAGAAGCCTCAACCTAAAGGAAACGGTGGGTTTGACCCAGCCCTTAGGAACAGCCCGTGACAGCAAGTCACTGCAGGCTGTGACAATGAATCCAGGCATAGGTATGGCACCTGAGAATGAGAAATGCCAGCAATGTGGTGTTGTCCCTCAGGCCAGTGTGCTGGAGAGGGTGCAGCTCCCAGCCCTGGCGCCTGGGACCGGCTCAGCCTGTGGCTGTACCAGGGGGATGAGGAGCCCTCTAGCAGCAGGAACTCTGGAGTTGTTACTGAGACACTGGATGACACGACCCTCCCGAGAGGTAGGCACGAGGACGGGGTGCTCTGAACACTCTGAAGGCTACAAGGTGTTTTTCTCCTGGGCTGAGGCATGCCAGTCTCCAAAGGAGCTGCACAAGTCCCACCAGTACCCGCCCTGTCTTGGGAGGGGGAAGCTGTCCCTGGATGCCCTGGGTGGATTTCAAGCACCAGTCACCCAGCTCTCTGCTCTTGCACCAAGGCACGGACACCCCGAGTATGGCTTTGGAGCCTGGAGGAGCAGGGGGAGCCTAATTTACCACTATTCAAATCCACAGCAAGTTGGTCACGACAAACTCCAGCCTCTCCTGCCTCTCTTTAACACCTCCTTGCCCATTCTGGCTGCCTGTGAGGAGCCCTTGACTGCTGGCTTAATTGCCTGCCTGCTGCTGCCCCGAACTGCTGAGCTCAGCAGAAGGGAGGCGGCGCCGCGGCGCGGGGTGAACGCACCACACCGAGGGCAGGGAGAGGCCCTGCCCCAGCCTGCCCCAGCAAGCCCAGGCTGTTTCCCCCTGCTCCTCCAGGCCACGGAGAGGCCAGGGGCAGTGCCACGGAGCCCGTGCACAGGGTGAGGAGAGGAGAGCAAACCTGCTGGTGCTCCAAAGCTCAGCGGCGCCGAGCACCTGGGAAACACCGCACGGCCCTGGGGTGGTCAAATCCATCCTTCTGTGGGCTAGCTCAAACTCTTCCCTGCACATCCCTCCCCTCAAAACAAAACCAAGTGGCTCCCTGATGAGCCCTGTGCTTTATCACCTTCGCTGCTGTGGGTGGCCAGCAAACACAGGAGGCTCCTGCTCACCACTGCAGCCACTGGGTTGTTGCCTTCCCCGCTCCTGCTGCTCCTCCTGCCTCCTGCAGCAGACCTGTTGCTGGTGTGACACTTCCCAGCCACCACCTAGCATTTTCTTAACCTTGATTTTCACTGCCTGTTCTCTCCTTCTCCTTCTCCCCACTCAGGAGCCACTGGAGCATCTCCTGTTGGCCCCTCTGCATGTGATTCTGCCATGGGAAGGATGACAGCAGGTTTCAGCCCTCTCTAGCAAGACCAACACCCTTCAGATGAGAAAAGAGTAAGGGGAACTGTGCTGTCTGCTCCTTTGCTGCACCACTTCAAGCTCCTTTTTTATAAGCTCAGGATTTCAGACTCCACATTTGTTTTTCTTCTTACTTTCACGGATCCTGGACATTTTCTGACCCAGTTTGTTTCAGAGGTGGCATTTGTGAAGTGAGCTTTGTGGCAGCAGTGGTGTACAACGCACATACACGGACACGCCCTTGCATGGCACACGCCTCCTTTTGTATCAGGGAGAACAACAGCAAGAAAGTATTGCCTCTGTTTCTGTATGACTCCCAAAATGGTTAGAAATGCCCAAATTGAGGTTTTTCACGTTGAGGCATCGTTCCTGCACACACACTCTACACACAGGGATGGCTGCTCGGTGTTGTCCCAGGTCTCCTCACCCATCCCACGGGCCCAGGCTCCCCTCTCCAGGCAGGCTGGGTGGCTGCACTCCGCAGTGCTGCAGCCCAGTGCTGCTTTCTTCTGCTGATCTGACCAAGGCACACGTGTGCCCGTGCCCAGGGCGTGTGCGAGCACTCATGCCTAGCAGGGACTGCTGTGCTGGTATTGGAAGGCTGAGAGCCAGACAGGGAGAGGAAAAAAGGCTAAACAAAGGTGCAGACTGACTCTTGCAAGCAAGGCAGGCAGGAGACAAAAAGCCAGCAAGGATGCCAGAGAGGGGACACCACGGGAACCTCTGCTGAAATCGCCCCTCTCTCCTCAGCCCTCTTCTCTGCCCGAGTGGTCTCTCAGCATCTTGTCTCACACTTACAAGGCAGGACACTACCGATGAGCATATGTACACATGGACTGTTCTTTTTGCATGCTTAGGGAGAGAAAAGAGAGAGAAGGTGGAGCGAGAGCCACACACACACACATGCACCCACCCACACAGGCGTACACGGGAGAAAGACACCTGGAGAAATCGAGGGGGGAGAGGGAGAGGATTAAACAAAAAGCAAAGAAATGAGAAGTTTTCAGTAGAGTCGACACAGCTTTAGTTCAGGCCAGTGAGCACGATGTGGCGTGAAGGAGTGGACAGGAAAGAAGGTGCTTAGCAAGGGCTGGGTGCACAGGTGAAGTCAAGACAGGGAGGGGTTCTTCACAGGACACCAGTGTGCAGAGAGCTTCAGGTCACTTGCTCTGGTTTGTGGCTTTCTTTTTTTTTTTTTTTTTCTTTTTTGCTTTTCCTTTTTTTTTTTCTTTTTTCTTCTTTTTTTGGTTTTCAAAAATCTGAACTGGCTGAGCATCCGCTCACAAAAAATGACCCAGGGCTTCCAAAAAGTTAAGTGGCTATAGACACCTAAGCAAAGACCTCTTTCCGCAAAAGAAAGAAAGAGGAGGAAGGAGGGAAGGTGAGGGGATATGGAAAAGAAGAAGGAGGAGAGAAAAGAAAAGGGATCTTCTGTTCAATTGGCTTCGTGGGCTTCGTTGGGTTGTTTTACACTGCAAGCTGGAGCCCCGTTCTCTCCCTCGCTTTGTGTTGCCTCCTAGATGGTCGGTGACTTGACAGCCGGCTTGTCAGGTTTTGGAATAAATGTTGCTGAGTCTTCTTTGCTGTAATTTTTCCTCTCCCCCCCCCTCTTCATTCCTGAACACACAACAGTTGTGAAAGAAACAGTCCTCTCTCTCTCTCCCCCCTCTCTTGTGTCTCTCTCCCCTCTCTTCGCTCTGTCTCCTGTATAATGCGTTTTGTTTTGTGTGTTGTTGTTGTTGTTGTCGTCGTGTTGGGTTTCTTTTTTAATTATTATTATTATTATTAT
>NW_008606782.1:0-366 GCF_000691845.1 Merops nubicus
TTGGTGACAGTCTCGGGAGGGAATGACTCGGGCAGGATGCTCGCTGGGAGCCTGGGGCTCTGTCTGCAGCACTCGTGTCTCACTCACCTGGCTGTCCGAGAGCCCCTGTCCCCATTTCGGGGGGGGGGTTAGAGTGCTTCCAGCCCTGCAGTGCCCCGCAGCCTGGGCTTTGGGAAGCAGAGGGTGCTGCAGGGACAGGACAGAGCAGCCGCCGAGACCCAGCACAGCAATTTCAGGGACTTCAGGCTCCTCAGGGCGGGCTGCCGTGGTGGGCACCACTCCCACCCACCCACAGCCCTCCACAGCACAAAGGGAACCCGCTTCTCCTGGCAGAAGGGGTTTTTGGCAGGCCCATGCAGAGGGCAG
>NW_008606782.1:376-1045 GCF_000691845.1 Merops nubicus
GACGGGTTTCTTCAGGCTCTGGAGCAGCGAGGTTTCAGCCCTGGAGGTGTGAGGGGCTCCTCTGACCACCAGAGCAGCAGAGTGCCCAGGGAGGCAGGGCCTGGGCTGTCCCTGCTCCCCTCCTCCCCGGGAATGCCCATCTCCTGCGGTGCCAGGTGGGCAGAAGGGTTGTGCACACTGTGTTCCAGCTTTGAGGGTGCTGCTCTCAGTCCTCTTCTCCAAAGCTGCTTCTGCCACATGCTCAAATGAAGCTTTAAACGGGTGAATCTGGCAAGGGACTAGCCGGAGCTGTTAGTCATCTGTTTCAGGTGACTCCTCCTTCCTCACATCCTTTAAAACGCAGTCAGGGACAGTTTGGCAGCAGATCTCGCCCTGGGACACTACGCTCGCCTGCTTAAAATCCCTTCCTTTCCCTCCCGTGCTTTGTAGTCGGTTGCAAAGACCAGCTCTAGCTGGAGGCTCTGCAGCAGCAAAGGCAAAACCGAATTTTGCCACCCCGAGGTTGAAGGCAAAATAATTTCCCGGGGTGGGATGTCAAATCTGGCATCCCTCTCGCTCCCTCCCACAAAGCCACGCTCTCTGCGGAAAGCCAGGCGTGTATTCTCCTGCCAGGCTCGTTCCTCCCTGCCCCGCTGGAGGACCTGCCCCTTCTGCAGACAATGGAGGGAC
>NW_008606783.1:0-248 GCF_000691845.1 Merops nubicus
CCCCTCGCACGTCCTCACCTCCGCGGCTAATAGTACCGGGCCCATCGTCCTTCCCTCCCATCACCTGCTTCATGAGCGATCCCAGCTTAGGCTGTCTCTTGTCGGAGAAATCTGTAGCACCAACAGAAGGTCAGCTCTCAGCCTCGCTGGGCTGCTCCCAGGGGGACCCTCCCGCCTTTGCCTCCCCAGAACTGCTCGGGAGGGAGGGGAAGGGACCAGACAGAGAAAGCGGCAGCAAGCGGCAGGAC
>NW_008606784.1:0-13169 GCF_000691845.1 Merops nubicus
TACCCCCTCCTTCCCTTTCACGTAACAATGATCTTAAGAAAAAAATGTGTAATATGGACATGTAGCACATAAACCTTGTGCTTTTCCTGGGATAATTTATCTTGATGTCTGGGAACAGTATACATTAGCAAAAAAACATAGTTTTGTGATCTACAGCTGATACTTTTACATGACACTTTATCATCAATGATGTATTAACTGGTGACCATAACCTGAGTGTAGTGAACACAGTATAACTCTACCACCACATCATAAAATCAAAAAAGTTTACTTGTTTCTCTACAAGGTTTGAGTGGTTTGTGAAATTCATCTCTATGCAATGTTTAGGCCCTCATTTTATTTGAACTTTATCTCATGTTTGGCTTCTTTTATAGAAGCCTTTGTATCTTTTTACCATAAAACAGTTCAGTTGTGAAAAGACTCTAGATGCCTAGTGATGATGTGGCTGATCTGTGGCAGAATTTGCTCCTGCTCAGTGACTATATTCCAGACATCTCACCCTGAGCAAATTACTACCTATGACTAGTAAAATATGGTTCTTGATATCCAGATGTACTTCATGAAAGGAAGCCATTCATTACCAAAATACATCGGTACTCCAGCTTCAACCCAAGATTCTACTACTGCTCAGGACATCTAGAGAAAAAAATGAAATGTTATTAAGAAATGTTTCTTAATAATACCTGGTACTTTTTAATTTCTAGAGGTTTTAAATGTTATTTTAGCAGCTTTGAATACATTGGGTTTCCTTCCTTCTTTTGCATTTGGCAGGTCATTCTGTCTTGCTAGAAAAATAGGTGATAGTAAGATGTCTTAATATCTTTCCTGCTTTTTGTTTGGTTTGTTTGTTTTAATACTGGGTTATAGAAATTGCCTATGTTCTTACTTATAAAAGTACAGCAGTTACTGTGACACATTATTTTGAAAGTGGAAGCCTCATATTAGAAGGCTGTTGGAAACTAGTGCAGACATAGCACAGATCACACCACAGTGAGACTGCTGTAAGGTATGCATTGCTATGTCTTTGTCAAATATATGAGAAAGGAAACAATGGCAATCAGGGTGTTTCAGCCTAGCTGACAGATAATGAAGTTTTGCACTGGATTTTCCATGGCATGTTATTCCTACTAGTGGCTGTGGTCTACCCTGAAGGATTGATGTGTGATTATAATTGCAACCCATGAGAAATGGTTTTAAGCTTGCAATCTAGTTTGCTTTGTGTTTGTTATTTTGCAGCTTTAATTTTCAGGGGCTGTGTGTTTCCAGTGACTGTTACACTTAGCATAAATTACATAGGTGGAAGAGAGACATGCTGTCAGTGCTCCATGAAGAGTAATTTGCCTGGTATGGGCTCACAATGCATTAACTTACATTGCTATAATTAATCAAGTGCCTTTTGACAAGTTAGTGTCAGCTGCAAAGCAAAAGAATTCTGTCAAACCATGACTTGCTATTCTTCATTAGCTGTATAATAAACTTTAAAATTGCAGAGGCAGACTGACATTACTTAAAGACCATAGGTTCTACCTCTGTGTGCAGCTACTCATCTGGGAAGACTTACTCGCTTCCAGAGATAGTACTTTGCAGTATTAGCAAAAGATTCATAATCAGTTCCCTTAACCCTTAGCTTTTTGTTCTGAAATGCATGGTTGCTCATAGGTTGCAAATTTTGCTTCTCTTGTTTCAGAATATCTAAGTGTTCAGTGGTGCAGAACGGCAAATTACTGACAGATGTGATTATAAGAAATATACTTCTTACCAGAAAAATGGTTTCATGAATCATCCACAATTTAAATTACTGCACAGTGTACAGTAATATTTACTGAAGGCTGGCTTCGGTTCAGTTTACAACAGATTATATTTGGCCTAGTGTACATTCCTCCACAGCAAACTGAGGAGGGTTATTGTCAGCAGATATGTAGCTGTGAAAATCACTCAACTTCAGATCATTAATTCCTCTGAAATGAAGGCAACAAAATAGTAAGTGCAAAAAGATTCTGCATCTGCAGCAGTCAACACATCTGAAAGAGAGGACGGGAAAAAAATATATTAGAAAAAATTACTATGTCCATCTTTTCTTGGGCAGACAAACAGCAATTAAACTGCAACTCTGAGAGCTACAGTTTAATCTTCACTCTCTCTTTGATTTTGGACACTTTCTCACGCATAAATAAAAGCACATTGAAGGGATCCACTAGCCATATTAAGGCCACTTCATGACAAGTAATGTTCGCGATTCTGAAAACATGGTCTTCTGAGAAATATTGCATTGGTTCTCAAGAACAAAGATGTGTGAAATCAGAAGATATATTCAAAAACTTTTATTAGTAATTTTGTCTGGTTACCTGTTAATTGCTAAAAGAATGTCTTATTCTTGCTTTCCAAGAGCACTTTAAAGGGAGAAAGAAAAAAAAAAAAAGAAAAACTGTACTGTGTGAAGAGGAAAAGAGACTTAAATCACAGTGAGGTGAATGTGTCTGTTTGTGTTTTCTAGTTCTCCTACACACATTCCTGATGCTTCCTTCTTTTTAATGAGCTTTATATTCTCTGTTGGATCATATATACAGAGGCAGCAACAGTATTTTTCTGGTGCAGTATATGAGTCACTGTTGCATGTAGTGATGAATAGATTAGAGAGACTAAGGGAGCTGGACTTATCTTTAATAGGTAGACCAATTATTGCCATAACTATAGATCTGACACCAGATGTGTGAACAGTCTGTTTACTGTAGGTCTGGCCACATTCAAAAGATGCAGTCGTATGGGCAAATGTTATGGTTTATTCATAGGCAACATATACAGATTCTTTAAGATTGCCAGTCATAAATGCACTGAGCTGCAGATTAGCTATATAGCTCTAAAATATGTTTGCAACCCCAAGCTTGATTTCCTGGGATAGCACTCGGCATAGGCAAGGTCACAAAACTTATCGAAAGGCTTCCCTTCTGGGAGGGTGAGGAGGACGAACCCATCAATCTGTCTCTACAATTTGCTGTCAGTTTCTTGTCCCCAGTTTAGGTCCAAAATAAGGATAATAATTATGCCTTGTTCAATAATATTGTGCAAAGTACAGGGGTGAGCCTGACTAAGCCATTGTTTGTTATGGTCAGCTTTTAGCAGTTGCACAAAATATTTATGACCTTCTTGGTAACTTCTGCAAGGAGCAGATATCTGCTGCAATAAGCAGAATAGGATAAGCAGAAGAATGGGACCACGTGGCCTTCACCCCATTCCATATATCTTTATAGTGCCATGACAACACAGGCCACCGGTTCTTCCTCCAGCTTCTGTGTCCATTCTAGCCATCAGCTATTTATCAGCACTATTGAGCTTTGCAATTTTCCAGTGTTTTGTACTTCCAACAGTCACTTGCAAGTACAAAGAATGGCACTCAGCTTAACTATGGGGTAGGATCAGGGAATGACCAGGACAGGTCTCCTGTACTTCGCCTAAGGAAAGATGGGCTGTAACCTAGAATTGTCTTTCTGCATCCACTGGACTAACTCACACTGTTGCTGTCTGGGTGAATGTGTGTAAGAGTGCCTGGGAGCTTCCCTCACCATCTTGGGGAATATGATGTGGCAGTTCAATGATGCCAGGACAGCTATGGAAGCTGTGGTTGCTTTGAAGATGACTGGGCATTTTTTAATGGGATTTTCACATAAATATTTCAGTGAAATAGTTCAACTCACCCATTCTAACAACACCAACATCAGAAGGATTTACACAAAAGAGATCTGAACGTCACAATGCAACTCATAAATACTGTAAAAAGCCATTTTCTGAAGCACTACTTTATGTAAATAAAAAAGTAATCCAGGTTTATATTGAAAATCTAAACACTAAAAAAAAAAAAAAAAAAAAAAGTTTAAGTCATTTTTTATATGCTTTTAAGACCATTGTCTAGATCATAGTTTTCAATGTCTGCAGTGGCAATTCTGCAGTTTTATAACTCTCAATATGGACAGCTGGTGAAGAGGTAAAGGAAGAATTCAGTCAAAGAAAAAATGGGGTTGAGGCAGCAAACAGCATTAGTATTCCTAAAGCATCACAGTCATCTAGCCAAGGGAGAGCCCTCCAGAGATAATGACCTTGGTATATTTATTTTCTGTAAGTTTATATGTTGGAAATTGCAGTAGAACAGAATTAAGTACTTAGGGCAAGACAGGTTAGCAAAAAGGGCATAGGCCATCACTGACAGAAAATATCTAGAATGTTTCAAGCACTCTTCCTCTTCCCCTGTTTCTGAAAACAGAATATTTTTGAATCTCTGTATTCGATTTACAGTATGAAGAGTTGTCTCCGCTTAAGGGCTCAGGGCAGGACCACACGGAGCAGAATTTGTGCTCCCTCTTCGTATCCCTCAGTTTTTCCCCTGATGGGGAGACAAAAAGGGAAGCCATGAGTAAGAGAGACTTTGCACTAATTGGAAGTTAATAAAAATAAAGTATATTGTTTAACAGGGAACATAAAACAAGAAGGGAGATAGATAAATATATATAAAGATGGGGGGAAAACAAAGTAAATACAAGATATACAAAACCTGATCTCGGATGGTGCAGGATTGCTCAGAACCACATGGATGCAGCCCCGCTGTGCTCTCCTCCAAAAGAGACTGTAGCACCCACTTCTTGCCTCTTTATCGAGTCTGGAGAGGAAGGGGGAGGGAATAACCATTTCTCACCTGGGACTCTCAGGGTCCTAGTTGTCGCCTGTCCCACCCCCAACCATCAAACCACAACAAGAGTATATGAGCACATATTAATGGACATTTTTTTTTCTCTTGTCTCTCCTGCAATATTGTAGGAACCGGACTCCTAAGGGGTTGCCTCAAAGCCTGTGTGGTAGAAGCACTGTAATACATGCTTGCTCGAGGAGGCTTGGAATGGGTCAGAGGATAGATAGCCTGGTCTCCCTGCGCAAGCCAAAGTCTACCCCTTAATAAATAAAGAGGTTAGCTGTGTGCCTCCCTGTATCCTTGCAGAGGCCATTGCTTACTGCTTGCCCATAAGGGGGCTGACCTGAACACCTCAACAGAAAGGTTATCCATCTGGAATTCAATACAGGATCTCTGTGATCCCTGACACAATTGGAGGAAGGGGTTAATACTACCTTGCCCCTCTTACCAATGTGGGGAAAGGTAGTCACCACCCTCTTGCACCTTTCATGTAAATTGGTCAGCATCCTCTATGCTTTCTATGTAAATTAGGGAGCACCCCACACCACAAGGGGATAAAAAGACAGTAACATGTTGATTTGGAACACATCCACCACCACTAAAGGACTGGCCGTGCAAGATGTCACTGGAGCCAGGAGGTGGGGGTCCTAAACTTTCTTACTTGATTATAGTTATGCTGATTTGTTGTCATATTGATTTGACATCATATTAATAGTTATTATTATTTTGGTTTTTGTTAAGCCCAGTTATGCAATAAACTCCTTCTTGTTTACCCATAAATTGGTGCTGTGTACATCTAAGTTCAATCAAGTAAATCAGTGAATCTGAGTCACCTCTACCCTGCATTGGATGGGACACGACAAACATTGAACATTGTTCTGGGAATGTTTTTCATCAACCAACAACAGTGGTGAGTATCTTACACAAGATAGTTAAGCAATTGATGAGACATTTTCATGACATAACATCTGTACTCTCCTTTGTTTTACTAAGCAGTTGCTTCTTTCTTTCTTTTTTTTTTTTTTTACTAATCCTGACAATGTAGTGTTTTACTTTCTTTGTACTTTTTGTTAAATGACTAAACCCAGAAAAATGATTGCCCAGAAGAAGTTCTGTGACATAATGTCAGTGTAAATTCCAGAGTATATTTGGGAAATGGATTGTTCTTTTTTTCCTTTTTTTCATCAAGGAAAAGCTACAGGAAGAAAGAGAACGGAATTACAAACCATCAGCTAGAGAACTGTTTGCATTCAAGTTATGGTACTCATGTGATTTCATATGCAAGAGTTAAAAACTGAAATAAACCCTACAAACAGCTAATGAGCTAATGGAAGGAAGGTGCACCACAGTGTATAAACAAGCTGATGCAATGTAACCAATGGTGTAAAGTTATCAGTGAGTTGTGGTTGGTTTGGTTGGTTTTTGTTTTTTCTTTTTCTGTGTATAAAGGGTTTGTTCTGTATACAAAGCACATCACAAATGGCTTGTAGTATCTGGATATATGCCATAGTTTTAATTTCTGATGTCAGAAATAAAACTGTGGCAATCATGAGAATTTTGTCCCTGATCATGTGATTCTGTGATCAAATCTTTTGGAAGCCTTCATTGTCTTGCAAATACATGTCTAACTTTTCTGGCTGTGTTTTTTTTTTTTTTTTTCCCATCCATAAGATAGAGGTAATGAATATATACACACATCTCACAGCTGTTGTAGATTAATCAATATGTGCCCAATTTGGAAAGTCTGTTATGTTTAGTATTACATTCACCTCACTATCTAAGGCCGAGAGAATCACATTTTTAAAATATGTATCACAGGTAATGATTTCCCACTTTATGGTACATTAATAGTGTGTGACACATGACAACATTGCTGAAACATTTTAAATTCTGCCTTGAATTTTTCCAGTACATTGACAACTTCTATGTTCTTTCACTGTATGTATTAGTAAAATGATCCTGACAATTCTAAGTAGAGGCAAACTCAGTGCAAAACCAACATAATTTATGGACCTCTTCTCAATTAGGTAATTTGCTGCATTCTTATAAAGTTTGGTAGCACTGATTTAGACAGGAAATGAAACTGAAATCTCATGTTGCTGTACACTATATTAAGACTATATGATTTGCTCACAGGATTCTCTCGGGATTAGCCTTACTTTTCATTGTACTTTGATGAAACAGTCTGCACCATCCCTTGTCTACGTATAGACTAGGATCAAGCTGAGCTGTAATGGTCAATATCCTGTATCACAATGTCTGCTTTTCTCTTTTGACTCAGTTTATCCACAGAGGGTTCCTAGGAAGGATTTGTCTGTGAAGGAGACTGAAGATAATTTATATTCACTTACTCTTCTGCAGAGATGTTAATTTCATGGTCTCAAGTTGTACCAGGGGAGGTTTAGTTTGGATATTAGGAAGAATTTCTTTACTGGAAAAGTAGTGAGGCATTGGAACAGGCTGCCCAGGGAGGTGGTGGAGTCACCATCCCTGGAGGTATTCAAAAAACATGCAGATGTGGTGCTTGGGGACATGGTTTTATGGTCATGGAAGTGTTGGGTGGTGGGTGGTCTTTTCCAACCTTAATGATTCTATGATTCTGTGATTTCACTCTCATCCTTTCTATGCTGTTGCTTCCACTCTTACTACATGAGAAAAATAAATTATTTTTCCTTTTTTTTTACTTTCACACTTTGTATTTACTCCATAAATAGTGGCCTTGGAAGTGGAATTTTCAAAGGCTAATGCTATGGGAGCTTCTGCATAGAGTGAGGCTAATATTAACTACTCATAACAGAGCACATATTGCAGAAAATGGGAAGTTTTAACTGTGACTGAGACAACTCAGAGACTGAGAAGTGTCAACAAATTACACAGGAACTTTTTTTTTTTTTTTTTAGGTATGGCATGCTGAAGTGCTGGGGTCTAAATCCCCAGCCCTGAATCAGGGTTGACATATGGATGATGCCCACAACCAGGCAAGAAATACCCTCCTGATTGGTTTTCACCCAGGGCCTGGCCAGCCTTGGGTGGAAACCAATTAGGAAATCACTATCAAGTGACCCCACCTTCAGCATTAACATTAGGTGTCCCACCTCCAAGTTAACAGCATAAAAGCTGGCTCTGACTGTAGTGGTGTTGGTGAATGAGTTTAAATATGTGGTAGATGTACTGTGTAGGATCTCCAGTTACTGGAAAGGTCTCCTCCCAGCTGCCTCCTGTGGGCAGAGCATCCAGTGGCTGGTGGGATATCAATGCAGCTGGGAAACAGAGAAAGGCATGATGGTATTTGGCCATACAGTTGGTGCTGGACTAATCACCTGGCTTCTTAGTCAATTTGTCCCTGCCTCCACTGTATCCAGCATTGTGGGTGAGTGTGTGGACCTTTTCATTCCACTGGTAATTGGCCACCTTGGACCCTAAGTGTTTGATTTAATATTGGAGGCCAGAGTGGCTGGTGTGCTGCTCATTGATGATATCTTTCTTCATGGGGCAAGAGGTCATCAAAAGATGTGCCCTTGTTTTGGATTGAATATCCTTTGCATCTTGAAACTGTAGATCTTATATTTATGTAAGATCCTTCAGAAAGTCTAAGCCCCTTTACCAATTCTCATTTGGAACTACAGTACTCACTATAGAATCCCTTGAAAACATGCTGCATATTCTAGCAAGCTATACTTGCCTTCAAGAGGAGGTGAGTTTAACCCAGCACAGCAGAAATGTGTGCATTTAAAAGAATGTCTGAACATATCTTGATATTGCAGAAGCAGGATTCTGGTATTTGGATGATAATGGAATTAAACATGTCATCCTTAATGGTCCCATTTTTCAACATCTTTGTAACTATGGACTTGGAGGGAGAGAGGATATATTTAGTAAAGTTGTCCAGCAAGGTAGGAAGAAGCAAATATGTTCTTGTCTGAACGCACAATCCCTATACTAGTGCCACGCACAAACTCCAGTTTCATATTTATGTAGTTAAATCTTTCCTGTGCATTCTACTTATACTTTATATAGCATGCTCAGTTTTAAATAATCCTCAGCCCTTTCGTACAGCTGCTGTGGATAAAAAAAAAAAAAACCAAAAAAAAAACCTCATAGTAAATTTGAGTCAACTAGATATAGCTACAGATACAAGGAAGACAATATAGAGCTAAAGAAAAGGAAGACTGAGAAAATCCTCTTACGTTTAAGCACAACCATGTCAGAACTCAGCTGGGACAGTGAATATCCAACCTGAAACTGTTGGTCAAGGTCATTGTCTTCACAGACAAAATATGTATTATTAGAAGCAACCTTTTAAAAGAACTCAGTATCTGGCTTGCTAAAATAGTAAAAAAGAAGAGAAAATTCCAACAACTCAGAAAGTCAAAAGTAAAATATTTACACTTCTCAAAAACTGCTTGATATTTACAGCACATATAATAAATAGAAGATGGAAAGAATGACATACAAAGAACAAAACACTTAATAGGTTAGCCATCTCAGTTCTATTTACATCTGATTTCTGTTGCAAAGCTGAGAGCCAAAGTAAAGCAAAATAAATTACTATATTTAAATATTCTCTGTTGTTAATATCTGCAAGTTAATACCTTGGCACTGCAAGGTAATGAACACCTCAAATTCCCTTAGCTTCACTGCAGTCAGAAATTAGCCCCTGCTTACATCATTGATTGCCAATCCTTTAAATGTCTTGAAAACCAAACTTGTCTTTAAAACCCAAACCTGCGAATGATCTCTGCATCAAGGTGGAATTTTTTCCATTATATTGTCTAATTAGGGAGCTATACAATCTGTCTCTTGTGAGATTTTAAAGCTTTGGAGGACATGCCTACATGTCTGAAATAAATTTATGTGTTTTCATATATATTTGATTTATCCAAAAAAGTGGCTTTCCAGAGCTACATTAGATCAGAGGAAGAATGACTGCCTTGAGAGTTCAAAATTGTTTTTGTCATCTCTGTGGCGTTTATAGGATGCTGTTGCATCTGTAGGAATGGCAGTAGATTGGAAACAATATTTTACTGATTTCTCATCCTAGTTTGCTATGGGGCCTCATGAGATGGGAAGCTTTCGGTTTTAGCACTGAAACTGGGAGTGACACTGATTTCTTGTAAGTGTTGTTAGAAAGCTGGGAAGATTAATGGAGATATTCAAATGATATTATGAGCATCACATAAGCTTTAAACATTAATATAGATGGGGATACAGAGATTCATGGGTGACAGAACAAGCCTCATCTGATTTACTTCAAAATGGAGATTCTTAGTCATGTAGGGAATTGCATTTTAATGGTGGAAAGACATTTCGTCCAAACAAATTAGAGAGAGTGGATGACATATTGGTTATGAAAAGTAACTCTTCTGGAAAGTATAGGATGTCATATGAGTAATAAAAAAACCCAGTCTGATCTGCTCTGGCATTAGACATGCTATTATCATCATAAAATGTAGTTACACTTAGTGTGGTGGAAACTACAGGAAAGTTTAACCTCTGCAAGAAGGTTTATGCAAGTTTCTCTAGCAAATTCATATCGTACATAATTTCCTGGAGGAGAATAAGTAAAAATGCAATTATTTTGCTAAATTCTTTTTCAGTCTTTTACTTCATTTTGGTATTTCTCATTTTCAGTTTAATAATAAGATACCATCTAACAATTACAGAAGAAACAGAAAACATGGTTTATTTATTTATTTATTTTTCAGATAAATACACACTAAAATGTGCTTATTTTGTTAAAATCAGTTGAACTAGCTAGCTTTGGTCAGTACCTGTTTGTGGTTTTGTTTTTTTTTTTTTTTTTTTCCAGTAACTGTAAACAGTCAAAACCAAAACCAAATATAATCTATGTTCAGTTGCCATTACCTATCTTAAGTACAATATTGCTTCAGTGACTTGTGGGATATTGGCACAATGGCTGATGCAACATTATTTCATGTTGACTATGTTTGAGTGAATATTTTACAAGGAATACAGTATTTCTCAGGCTTATTTTCTTGCACCTCTATAAGACGTCCCGATCCTGATATTTCTGATGTATTTTTCATCTGAATATATTTCAACATATATGTACACAATTCACAACCTTCACTTTAAATCAGTGATTGCAGATGACCTGCAGATATTCCTGGAGTCTTTGAGACCAAGCTTAAAGCTGCAATGTGTTCATTACACTGTCAGAACATTTACCTGCTAGCTGATCGATACTTTTTTCTCAATTTTGACTCAGTTAACTCGGTAAAGCACAGGTTTATAATTAAAAGTAGGGTAACATTTTCCCACTTAATTCTGTTGTGTTTATTATTATTTTGATGTGTCAAGTGTTTGTGAAACACCTAAAGGATCTCATTTTACTTTCTCTCATAGATTCATAGACCTGCCCTGCCTTTTCTTCAGTCAGTCCAAACACAGGAAGTGTTTGATATGTGGATATTCTGTGAAATATATCCCCATATTAAAAATATACAAATTTAGCCATTGAATTAAATTAGCATCTCTGCTTTTCATGTATTCTCATGATGGAGCTAAAACTGTTGTCACTAAGAAGAATCTGGTTCTTTCACCAAATCTAATATAGCTCTAAACCTCCATTCTATGCAGTAAACATGTAAAAATGTTGGGGTAAGCCAAGATGACAATATAAACTGGACATTGATTAACAGCAGGAAATGTGGAAATTAGAATTGGAGAGAGAAGGTGATAGAAAAATCAGTGTTCAGAATGACACTCGTACTCTCTTTTCACCACAAATCTTCATTTTTCTAGTTTGGAGTATCTTGGTAAAAACTAACTGCATTCAATGGAAGCACAGTCCTCACGTGCATGTTGTTTTTAAACCTGAAGCAAAGCTTCATGACAATGTCAAGCCAGAATTCACCAATACTGCAAAATTGCTCACGTCACTTCTATCTGCCATTAAGACTGAACAGATCTGCAGCCATCTATGGGGGGAAAGAATGCTTTCCATGAAATTCCTCTTTTCATAAGTATGATAAGCATTCCATACCAGATGCAAAGCTATCAGAATTCAAGTGAAACAGTCTGTGAAGAGCTACTGCTTTTGATTTTCTTCAGTATGTTTCCATAGTTCTCAAAAGACAAAAATATTTTGGCCTGTGATGTTTTATTACAACTATAGGACCTTTCTTCAAATAGTAAGACACTGCAACAATATTCTTAACAGATATAAATATATCCACATTACTCAAATCTTTAAAAAAGCATTCCAGTACTAAACATATCTGGTTTAATAGTATTATCCTTTGACTCAAGTAGCCTTCAATTTGCATTTCCTTCCTGTGTTTCATTTGGTCTTTTACAAGAGCCACGAGCTGCCTTCATGTTCATACCTTTTGACTGAGAGTGTGACCTGGACATCATAAATCCTTTCCACACTTCCCTGGTGAGGCAGTAGGACTGCTTTCTGCCAGGTGATCATATTTTTGAAGAATCAGCAAAATCGACTATTCCTTAAAGGAATAGATACTGAGAGAAAATAAATAAATAAATAAATAAATAAATAAATAAAACAAATAATTTGCTTACTAACTGTAGAGTAACACTTTCTTCAGGCTTATCTAGATAAGTAGTTACCCTCAATTACTGTGAAAAGGACAAACCAAAGTTGTAACTGTTCCTAAGAGACATCCCGTCTCAGAGTGAGCCCAGAACACAGAGAATCTCCCTTCCTTACCAAAGCAACAGTCGCAAAGGTCTCAGCACTCAGTGTCACCTCCTTGTTTTGACCATTCAAAACTGTATCTTTGTCAACACCTTCTACTTTAGGTAAGTCTCCAGATGGAAAAGTCAATATTTCCAAGCCTAGCAAAACAGCACATTGCAAGACAGGCTAGGTCTGCCTCCTCAGCACATCACCTGGATATCTGTTTGCTTGAGTTTGGTGGGATGTTTTTGGAAAGCATGGAGGAAAACATAACTTCCAGCCAGTCAAAATTCAGTGTAAAACATACTTCCATTAGTTATGAAATAGCTATTGATGGTCATAGGCTCCTTGCCTCATTGCCTCATTTTTTAAAGAAGTTTAGGAAAGGCCTTCAAGCCTTGTATTACATTAATCGTGCAAAACAAATTCTACGAATTATAAGAAACAATAGATAACTTACATAAATTGCAACCTTTTGCCCTGCGTCACCCTATTCTATTTCAATTACTTCTATATTAAATAACTCATGTTTTCTTATATTTATTCAGTAATGTTAAGACGTCTTCTGTTTTGAACCAGACTTGAATCTTTTTTTACTTCCATTGATAATGCTAATATTTTCATGTATAAAGCTTCATTTTAATTATATCACCCTGAGATGTGAAAAGAATTGTGGGATTTGGTGGATACAGATTCACTAAAGGCAAAAATCCATTCTTTTACCTTCTGTCTTTAATAGAAGATGCAAAAAGAATTGTGTTGCCTATCTGAAGGAGCAAAATGTGTTGTATAATAAGTTCTACTTGACTATACATAAATGGTAGATTT
>NW_008606785.1:0-231 GCF_000691845.1 Merops nubicus
GGGGGTTTTATATATATTCTATAGATACACACACATAAAAAAAAGGGAGGAAAACGACTTGTGGAGGTTTCTGTTTCGCTGGAGATTCCCCGGTGTGGTTTCACCATGAGGCTGAGCTGGGTGATGGTTTTTCCCAGCCCACTGAGCCCATTTTGGGTTTTAATTCAGTTGCCTCCATCCTGAGCTCCAGAGGTTTTTTTTTTAAAGGATTTGGGACTCTCACCAGTGGCT
>NW_008606785.1:1025-1284 GCF_000691845.1 Merops nubicus
CTGCAGGTCCATGGTGGCCCCTCCATTTACCAGCCCTCCCGGTGGCTTTCCCAGGGAGGAGATCTCGTGGTTGGTGCCCTCCCATCAGCAACTCTCCCCCATGCCAGGGACTTGGGGTTCAAGGTCATTCTTGACACTTTCCCCAGGCTGAGCCCGTGTCGATGGCAAAGTCAAAATTTGGTGTTTTCTTCCCCAAAACGCCAGGAAAAGGGAGGAAGAGCCCAGAGCCTGTGGGGTGCTGGCAAAGCTCAGCGGCCTC
>NW_008606786.1:0-778 GCF_000691845.1 Merops nubicus
GGGGATCATGGGAGCTGTAGGCCACAGACGGTAACTGTATAATGAGTTCTTGTAGTGCCGCAGGGGATCATGGGAGCTGTAGTCCTCAGATGGTAACTGTATAATAAGGTATCGTGGTGCCGCGGGGGATCATGGGAGCTAAGGGAGACCCTCTAGTGATGCATTATGGGGTCCCGGGGGATCATGGGAGTTGTAGGCCTCAGGGGGTAACTGTATAATGAGTTATTGTGGCGCCGCGGGGGATCATGGGCGCTGTAGGCCCCCAAGGGAGACCAGCTTTATTGTGGTGCCGCGGGGGATCATGGGAGCTGTAGGCCCCAAAGGTAGACCCTCTAGTGATGTGTTATGGGGCCCCGGGGGATCATGGGAGTTGTAGGCTGCGAGGTGGGAAGGAGGAAGGGCGCGCTGGGGGAGCTGCAGGGCATCATGGGAGCTGTAGTTCTCAAAGGGTGACTGGACAATGATACATTGAGGGGCCGCGGGGGCTCATGGGAGTTGTAGGCCTCAAGGAGTGAGGGGAAAGGGAGAGCTATGGGGGGGCAGCAGGGGATCATGGGAGCTGTAGGCCTCAAAAGGTGACAGTGTAATGCTGTACTGTGGGGCCGCAAGGCATCATGGGAGTTGTAGGCCCCAAGGGTGAGGGGGAAATGCCACCTGATGGGGCCGCAGGGCATCATGGGAGTTGTAGGCCTCAAAGGCCGATGGTGTCACGACGTGTTATGGGGCCGCACAGCCTCATGGGAGTTGTAGGCCTCAAGGGGGGAGGGGGTAACAGCGC
>NW_008606787.1:0-2121 GCF_000691845.1 Merops nubicus
GAGACCCTGGCACAGGTTTCCCAGGGAGGTCACAGATGCTCCAACACTGGAGGCATTCAAAGCCAGCTCGGACAGAGCTTTGAGCAACCCGGTACAGTGGGAGGTGTCCCTCCTCAGGGCAGGGGGGTTGGAATGAGGAGATCGTGGAGGTCCCTTCCAGCCCAAACCAGTCCACGGTTCTACGATCACGGGCCAGCCCCGAGCACTGAAACAGAAACGTCCCGGCCAGCGCCGTGCTCCGTGGCCGCTCCACCTCGCCCAGGGGCTGCACAGGGACAGACCAGCCACGGCACCACCACTCCAGAGCGTCCCTTGTCGGAAGTGATGGTTAAAATACACATCACTGAACGTCACCGTTAGGTCAGAGGAGACTGAGACTGTTGAAATGAAAAATGAGCCCCAGGTCACCTCTCTGCCAAGGGCAGCGAGGGGCCTGGGGCCATTCGGTGGGTCCCAGGCTAACACCCACCACCCAGGAACCTGACGAAAAAACCTAATGCCACGACAGGTCGGACACCATGACATCTACCAGGGAGCGTGGTGACAGGATGAGGGGTAACACCTTCAGACTGGAAGAGGGGAGCTTCAGATGAGATATTGGGTGATAAGGCCTGGAAGGAGGTTGCCAGGAGAGGCAGTCAACACCCCATCCCTGGAACTGTTCAAGGGCAGGTTGGACGGGGCTTTGAGCAACCTGCTCTAGTGCGAGGTGTCCCAGCTCCCTGCAGGGGTTGGAACCAGAGGGTCTTGAAGGTCCCTTCCAACCCAAACCATTCTGTGATTCTGTGAAATTCCAGGGCCTTGTCCAGTACCCACTCCAGATGTTCCCACCCTGGTGCTTGCTTCCAGCACACAGTTGGGGTTGTTTTCAGTCTGTAGATCTAATTAAAGGAGCATCAGGGTATTCGTAGCTAAAAAAAACTCATTTCCACACAGCCTTTCTCACCTCCTCAGCTGTCCCACAGAGCCACCCTGGCAGGGACCATGGGAGAGGCTGTATGGCTGGCTGTCGGCCTGCCTGCTGCGCCTGTACCGGTTACCCCTCACCTTACCCGTGGCACAGAGAGCACTTGGCAACGCCTGTGCCAGCAGAGAAACTCGGTCAGATACAGGGCACAGACAGACAGATGCCTGGTGATGAGCACCAGCAAAGACCATCCCAAAAAAGACAAAGGAAACACCACGAGACACAGGTACAGCTCTGACCCCTCAGAGGTGCTACACGGGTGGGATCTGATATGCCGGGAGCACTACGGCCAGGCAGGATTCTGAATGTGGTGTTGGGTCCTGGCACTCACCCATGGCCTGCACGCCGCGGAGCACGGCTCAGGCGCCAGGCAGGGACACCCTGGTGCAAGGCCCTGACGTAAGGAACGCGTGTGGCAGAGGCGGGACAGTCACAGGACCGAGAGGGGAGGGTGATGTGTGGCCATGGAAAAAGGGGGACACAAGAAGGGCACATGCTGATGGCACCGATGTGGCAAGTCATCAAGATCTCCACAAAGCCCAGACTGGAAGAACACTCTAGAGGATGGGCAGCCAGACCAGAGCACTGCAGACTCCGACTGGTGGTCAACAGGCTGTGGTGGGGAGAGAGCGACCAGGACTGGCCTCGCATGGGCCCGTCAGGAGCTGAGGTGCCTGTGAGGTCTGTCCCTCTGCACTGCCCCAGCCCTGCGCGGGGCCAGGACTTGCCCACTGACTTTGGTCCCTCTTCTGGGTGCCCTGACAGAGTCCAGGAGCCTCCAGACCTGCTTTCAGGGGCCCAGGTCCTTGCACTGACCAGGGGGACATGTCTGGAGGAGAAGGGCAGGGGGTGACGGCGGGACCGGAGCAGAGCCCTGGGGACATGCTGGGGGGAGCTGTGCCCAGCTCCTGGGCTGGGGTCACCAGCTGAAGAGGCCCAACTCGTGTCTGGAGTGGAGAAACCGGGTCCGTCCCCCAGCCGTTCCGCCGCCATGTCCTGCCACCCATCCGGCGTGCCCTTGTTCCTGCAGGAGCTGCCCGGGCAGTGACCCACGGTCACCGGCCTGGCCCCGGATCGGTGCCACCCACATAGCCAAAGACCCAGCCCAGCAAAACACACCAGGACCAGGCTCAGTGCCGGCACCTGCCCTGCGC
>NW_008606788.1:0-213 GCF_000691845.1 Merops nubicus
ATAAGAGTGGATCAGATGGCAGTTCGCATGGGCTCGACTCCCTGATTCAGCAGCACGCAGGCTCTATGTAACAACCAAACACAGCGACAGTGTGGGCATTGGTATATCCCATTTAAATGCAGGGCGCCAACGGGGACCCGAATTTGCACCCGAAAAAGAACCCATCCACGCACACGGCGGGCTTTGCCCTGCCGGGGGAGGGGGGGCGCAGAC
>NW_008606788.1:239-3318 GCF_000691845.1 Merops nubicus
TCTCTCTCTCTCTCTCTCTCTCTCTCTCTCTCTCTCTCTCTCTCCCCAGCCGGGCAGATTTCTTCTTTATTTATTTATTTATTTATTTTTGGTCTCTCTCTCTCTCTCTCTCCCCCTCTCTGTGTGTCTCTGTGTGAGTGTGTGTGTGTGTCTCCCTCCCTGCGTGTGTGTATTGCACCAGCAAAGCAGATCAGAGAGAGAGACAAGAATTACATCTCAAATGAGTCATAACTCATGACCGTATGAGGGAATGCACAGCTTTTACAGTAGGCTGTTTGACTCAATGCTAGGCGGACCATTTCCTCCGAAAAGTACTTTAATTTGACATTAGAACTTCTTCTCGCAGCCTTCTTCTCCTGCCTGGCTTTCTTTTTGTCTTTTTTCTCATTTTTTTTTCTTTTTCACGCCAACCCCCTCCCCTTTCCCCATCCCCTCCTCAAAGTGCACTCCAGCAAAGTGATAAGAGGAAAGGGAAACATGGCTCTCCCCTCTCCTTTTGGGGTAAAGCCCAGCACGGAGACCTCCCCCTCCCCCTAACACCGAGGAGTGTAATTATAAACCTCTGTCACCTTTTTAGTCAGTTTGACAATATTCAGGGTTTCCCCTGCCCCTTAGTGAAACAAAGCTTCAGAATGTCATTTTGTTGTTTTCTTTTATTTATTTTTCTTTTCCTTCCCAGAAAAAAGAAACAGAAATCAAAACTACCGCTGTCAGAGTTTTTTAGGCTTTCAGTTGGGGTTTGGGGTTTTAGGTTGGTTTTTGCTTTTTGTTTTTTTTTTTCTGGGTTGGGTTGTTGGTTGATTTTTTTTTTTTTTTTCTTTTTAAACTTGTAAACTTTGGGGACCTTCTGTGTGTGCCTGTGCTCGGCTGTGCTGTGCAGGAGGCTCTATCTGTCACCGGGAGTGGGGCAGGAGCGTTTGGTTTGCTGCAAGAACGCTCCTGAAACTCAGTCCCTCTCGAAGAAGATGCTGTAGCTTTAAAGATGCTTCGACTTGAGGATTAGTTTAAACAGGGGGCTATAAAAGATGTAACAGATGCAAACTGTAAAACAAGGGCAATTAACCCTTGCTCTCCTGAGCAGGATCCCCCCTTCGCCTTTGCATCTATTGTCTTCCCCTGCACTGGGAGTTTTTACACAAAACCTAAAAAAAATGATTACCTGCCTCAACAATTTTAATTTTATTTTATTTTTCAGCAAAGTAGGCTTTTTAAATTTATTTTTTTCCCTCCTTTTCCCTCTCCCCCTTGTGTCTTTTTACTTTGCTGGAGCTTCACACCAGGACTGAGCAGTGAAGTGTGTTGCTGCTAAGGTCTTTTTATTCTGCCTGAACTCTCTTCTCTGAGGTTTGCTGCTATAAAACCTACTTGGCTTTAAAAAAAATTATATATCTCTCCCTATAAATCTCCGAGCAGGTAAGAAGATGGGAATATTGAGGGAGTGTGTGCGGGATCAGGGTGTTTACTCACACTCTCCTGCTTGGGATTCCGCCTGGCCAGAGTGAATTGGTGGCGATGTGAATGTGGATGTGTGTGGCTGAGGAAGGAAGGGGCTGAGAAATGAGCTAGAAACTTTAGCATTTGCCAGTTATTCCCGATCCTGGAGTGGGCAATGGTGGCATCACCGCGGCAGGAGATGGAGCGAAGAGGGGAGGACAGGAACCGAGGCGAGCCCGGACCCTCAGCCTGGCTCGGCAATTGGCGTTTTAATGCAAAACGACCAATGGTGAATTGTTTTAAAGGCGTTTCATCGCCTTCCCTGCTCCTCAGCCTCCCGCAAAAAGTTGTCAATAATCTGAAACCTGCAGATCTCGACAACACTTTTCTTCCCAGAGGACCGGCTAGCTTTTAGAGGGGGATATATATATATAATTTTATTTTTTTTTCCTTTTTGGTAAACGACTTTTAAGTTCCAGTCAGTACTTTCACTTCTTGCTTTAGGATCCCAGAAGCTAAGGTGTTACTTCACTCAGCTTCACAAAATAAAATAAAGAAATGAAACTAACTAAGCAGACAAACCAGCAAACTTTCTGTTTGGGGAAACACATCCTTTGCCGGGGAGCCCTGCCCGGGGCTGGGGCTCCAGCGGTGCCCGGCCGGGCTGGCTCTGCAAGCTCAGGGCGTGCAAAGCATTAACAGGTACCTGCAAACTTTCCGAGCTCAGATGTGAAACCTGAAATAAAAAGAGCAGGAGGTGGGTGGGGGGGATGTTTTAGGCTGGATTTTTTTTTTTAATTTTTTTTTTTTTTTTTCCAAGAGGACAAAGTCCCTTCCTAGCACTAAAACTTTTCTTTTTTGGTGCTGCGTTGTAAAAGGTACCTCCCGTACCTGGTTGACAGGTAAGGGAAGCGAGGCTGGTGGTGGTGGCACAGCCCCGAGTGCCCCGAAACTGCTTGTCCCTTCCTGGAGCGGTACCGAGGTGACTTCAGGTTTCGCTTCAAAAAAATGTTTTTAAAAGGAGGTTTTTCGCCCCAAGTATAAACAAGCCAGAAAGAAGCCAAGACGCTTAAAAAAATAAAATCCTATCGAAATTAAATAAGCCCGCTAGAGCGTGAGGTGGTGTGAGAAAAAAAAAAGAAAGGAAGGGAGAAAAAAAAAAAAAAAAAAAGATGAGAAAATGGAATTAAATTCCGAACCTACCTGCGAAGTCTTGTTTGTAGTTTTGGCCAGAAATGGTGAGAAGAAAAAGCATGAAGAAGCCGCGAAGTGGAGGAGAAAAGGTGAAGGGAGATGCAGCTCCTGGAGAAATTGTAAAAAAGCCTTGCAAAGAGTTGTCGGAAGGAACTGCTGGGCAGGTTAGGACTGATCTCTTTCTGCCACTCCAGGAAACACAAACCTGGGGACGGACTGACGTGTTACGCCTCTTCTAATGACATTTTTTTCTTTTTCTTTTCTGTAGGAGCGAGAGGAGAGACCCTGAAACACACGCCACCTATCTTTGTGGGGAGGGATAATTGAAGAGCACCAAACGTGAGCATCATGTGGAAACGTGATCGCCAAGTTTCTCTCTGGGAAAGGATCTGGGATAGATTATACCTTGAAGTCTCCGCGAACGCTTTAGCTGCAGAAATGCAATTCCACC
>NW_008606789.1:0-1322 GCF_000691845.1 Merops nubicus
ACCCCACCAGTCTGTTGTCCCATGATTAACAGCAAGGCTACAGCAGAGCACTTGCTCTTCTGCCAGAGGGGCACAGACTCAATGGTTACGAGAGGCCAGACACGTGGATTCCCTCACAAGTGATGGGAAGCCCAGTCAGCCTCCAGGTTTCCTGGCCCTCGACATCTCCAAAGCCAACAGGATGGGGATGTTTGCCCCATGGGCTTGGAAATGTGGCATGCACTCCTGCAAGCAAACCTACCACAAAGTGTCTCCACAACCCAGTTCCAAACCCAAAGTGTCTCCACCACCCAGCTCCAGACCCAAGGCTCCTCTCCAGAAGAAGGCAAGCTTGCAAAGAGAAGATCAGAGCAGGCAAGAAGCCAAGGAAACTAATGGTTTGGGGAGGGGGGGGTTAAGGAGAAAAAAAGGCCAAAGGGGACTGCAAAGAACTGAGGAAGTTTGGGGGGGGCATGTGAGCTCTGGCACTGGGGGAACCCCCTTTCCTGCATCTCTTCTCCCCACTCGGTGAAGCCTCCTCACCCAGAGCATCGTCCCTTGGGGCCAGCTGCTCCTCCACCCTTCCTGCAGCAGCCGAAATGGAGCCTCCTGGCCTCAGAAAGTCAGTCAGACACCCGGGTGAGTTCCTGCCCCGAAACACGCTGCCGTGCCACCTCCAGCTGCCTCTGGGGTGAACCGTGCACTGAGCTCCCCAGTGCTCAGCTCTGCAGCCAGGCACCTTCCTCCTGTGCTGCCCCTGGCAGGGGCTGGTGCAGTGGCCCGGGGGTGACCTGGGCTGTGACCCCCCAGCCACAGCCCTGCAGGCTCCACGGCCCCACAGCGCTGCTGAGAGAGCGCTGCAGACACCAGCGCCAGGGCTGAGGCTTCCCGGGCTGCCAGCAGCACCTGGCTGACAAAAATACTGCTGGTGGGAGGTCTCTCTCCCTGCTGAAGATCCCCAGGCCCACACCGGGCTGCCCAACACCCCTGTCCTGGCAGCTGGGCTGGGCTGCAGAGTGACCCCACCCGCAGCACCCCAGCACCCCAGGCCAGGCAGGGGCATCGCCCCACAGCTCCTCTGCCCCCCAGCAGCACTGGCAGGGACACAAACTGGGCAGCACCCGGCCCTGGCACCGCGGGGAGCAGCAGGACCCTCCAGGCAGCCGTGCAGAGGGCCAGGGAGCTGGAGCAACACAAGCTCTGCCAGCCCACGGGTGGGTTCATCCTCTCCCTGTGGGCATCCCTGTGCATGGCAATCCAGGCAACATCCCAGAATGGGACTAACACCCTCTTGGAGGCAGAGTACTGGGAGCATTTCCAGAGAAGAGCAATAAAGCTGGGGA
>NW_008606790.1:0-251 GCF_000691845.1 Merops nubicus
TCCCTCCGGCCCCGAATGTGAAGCGTGGCCCACGCTGCTCTTGGGTTTTGAAGTATTATTTTTTTATACGAGGGAAGAAAACACGGACAAACCAAACTTGTTAAAGAAAACATTGCTATTAATTCCTTATTTTTTTTTTTGTCTTTTTTTACAAAAATGTGTATTTATGACTGCCAAAAGCAGCGGTTTCCAGCGCAAGGGACTTGGTGTAAATCAGGAAGAAAGCCCTGCCTTGCAGCAGGGGGAAGACT
>NW_008606791.1:0-307 GCF_000691845.1 Merops nubicus
ACAGGGCCACCCTCGGGACACCTTGGGGGTCACCTGTGCATGGACACCCAGAGAAGGCCAGGGACGCCCAGGGAGCACAGGGACACCCACAGCTAGACAAGGACCACACAAGGACAACCAGAGACCTCTGTGGCGGGACCACGGGGACACCCGAGCAGGGGCAGGTGGACACGCACAGACACCTGTGGGGGCTGTTGGAGGGGGTCAGGGACACTCGCACAGGGCCACCCAGAGAGCTACGCTCACACAGGCTCAGCCTGCAGGCCGCAGGGACACCCCAGCACTGGGTGGAGTACCCTGAGAAAGG
>NW_008606792.1:0-8732 GCF_000691845.1 Merops nubicus
GTGGGCTCTGCCCCCAACGCTGGGTGATTTTTCCTCGGGGCTGTTGGTGGAGATGTGGAGCAGGTTGATAAAAATCAGTCAAAATGTTTTTTTGGCCTTTTTCCCCCCCCCGTTTAAGGCTCCTTGGCTGGGGGTTGTGTGGTCGCCCCTCTCTGCCCCCTCCTGATAAAACCACGTGTGGTTTTAGTTCATCTCTACCCAAAGTTTGGCCGGTTTTGGGTGTGCCTGTCGCTATCAGGCGCTGGCAGAGATCCAAGAACATCGTTTGGGTTTAAAGTCGACTCTTTCAGGTCACTTCTGGTGGTGAAAGATGAGTGGTGGTCACAGGCAGGACCAAAACACCTTCCCAAAATTCAGGGGTTTTCTTTTCTACCTTTTTTCTACCTCAGAGCCGCCCGTCGCTCACGGGGTGGATTTCCCTCTGTGTTGTGTCAGAGCTGCTCTTTTTCTCCTTTTTAAGCTCATTTTGAGCAGAATAAATTCATCAGGAACTGATCAGTAAGAGTTGAGGAGCAGGCTTTGGAAAATGGCTTCACCCTTGTTTAAATGGCTTGAACACAGTTGTCTCAGAAATGCTGTCAAGCTCCAGCTGAAGGCTCCCAAATTTTAAAGCCCTGTGGGTGGATTTCCACGGCTATGAGGAGGAAAAGTTTTTGTCTCCTGGGCAAGGAGCTGGTTGGGTTGAAATAATCCTCGAGAGGAGGGAGTGCTGAGGAAATCCACCTAGGCCTGGTTACAGCTGGAGACGTTCCCCACGAGGGGGTTGAAGACCCTGAAAACTCGGGTGAAAGTTTCTCTGCCAGGGCTGAGTTTGAGGCTGTGCTAATTAAACACCTCGCTGGGGGGTGATCCCCTCGGAGTGCTGCACAGGAGTGGGGTTATTTTGGGGTCTGGCATCTCCTGCCTCCTACCTCAACGTGGAGGGGATGGGAGGAAGGCTCCGGATTCATCATCCCTCTCCTCTCCCCCCCGTTTTTCCCCTCATCAGGCACGGACAATAGGCTGCACCCGGCTGTCTCCTCAGCTGCCTTTGTTCTCAGGCTGTTTGTCTTGGGCTTGAGATGATCCAACACCTCCGTAGCTCCACGGTTCTGGTGCTTCTTTGGGCCACGTCCTGAAGGGAGGTGGCCCTTTGCCTTCAGCTCCCACCATTTTGGTTAAAAGAGGGAGTTCTGCAGGAGCTGGGAGTGCTGGGGGGAAGCTGGGAGTCTGTATTTTTCATTTCTCAGTTACCAGAGAAGCATGGGAGACTTTTTTTTTTTGCAGCTGGATCCTCTTTCTGGTAGAAGTTGGGCACTAACCCTTGAAATTTGGCAGTGGTTTGGTAAAATACTGGCAGGAACTTGGTCCCTGCTTTCCTGTGGTGCTTGCCACGCTCTCACCTCAGCAAAAGATGGAATTCTGCTTTTTTGTTAGATATTAGGTTGAGTTTTGTGCTAAAGGTTTAATTAATGTGGTCCCTTCCTGGTGAGAAGGGGGGAAATCAAAGCAGCAAACGCTGGAAGAGCTTCCAAAAGTCCAAACTGGCACGTGTGGTAAAAGTTGCCCTAAAATGCTGCTGGAGCCAATCTGCTTTTCATTGGCTGCTGGGTGAGTCGGGGGCTGCTCCTGTGGGGGGGGGTCCCTACTCTCCAAACCCACCATTTCCCCACCTTTTGGCTGAATTCCATTCTTAGATTTTTTTACCCAACTGTGCTGAAGGAACTTTTCCTCCCCAGGTGGAACACGTGGGTCCAGCTGGAGGTTGTGGTGGCTCCTGTGAGCCACGCAGGGTTGGGGGTTTTCAGGGGCTGGGTTTCACAGCGGATCACAGGGTGTTTAGAGAAAAGGGTTGCCCAAACTGGCGTGTTTCTACCTTAATCCCAGCGAGCTGCTGGAGCTCTTGGCATCTTCCAGAGCCCTTCCCGGCGGCGTTCGCTCAATTCCTTCTCCTTCCCTTCCAGGAAACACGCCTTGAACTGCCACAGGATGAAACCTGCTCTTTTCAGCGTGCTCTGCGAGATCAAGGAGAAGACAGGTGTGTTGGCAGCTCTTTTTGGCCTCAGCTTTCCCAAAATCCCACATTTTTGTCATCAGCTCGGCGCTCGTTACACGCGGCCCCTGGTTTTCCCCTCGGATTCTACGAGTTGAGGCTGTTTTTGTTGGGTTTGGGGTTTTTCTGTCGGCTGGAAGTGGCTTTGAGGGGATTTGTCTGTTGGGGGAAAATGCTGCTTTTATATTTTTGAGTAGAAAAATATTGAACAAGTGTTTTGGTGGTGGGTCTGTGAAGGATTTATAGGTTGAGGGGCTTTGATGTCTGGCTGGATACCTGGAGAATCCCGAGGGGTTGTTCTGCTCTGTTTTCCTTTAAGGAATTGGTACCAAAATTGTGGTGGTCATAAGAGGGGAAAGGTGACAAATAACAATATTTTGGAGAAAAAGAGGGATTGGGGCTGCTGGAAATGCAGGAAATGGAGCTGGTGAGCTTGGAGCTTTCTCAGAAGCATGGTGGGGGGGGAATGGATTTTGAGTTTGAATCACCCAGTTTATGCTTGTGTATGTCACTTAATGTATGAATAACCAATTTCTAGAAACTACAGTGAATTTTGATGGGTTTTTAGGCTATTTTCATTCCATGTAACTAAAAATAGCATTTGGGGTTTTGTTAATTTACCTCTGTATTAACATTGAACATCCTAAACCAACATTTCTGTTATTTTTTCTAAAACTCACAGTGCTTGCCACCAAAGGAGGTACTGCCCAGTCCCCTCCTCGGCGGTGCCCCTGTTGCGGAGGCGTGAGGGGGTCATTTCTGGACAGTTTGGGGTCATTTCTGAACATTTTGGGGTCATTTCTGGACAGTTTGAGGTAACTCCTCACCTTCTACACCCCAGCAGCTCGCTCCTGAAGCGACACGTTACCGTGGCTGTGTGGGCTGGGGGTGATTTTTCTGCCTGTTTGTCCTCCCGGGCATCGCCGTCCTTAAGGGAGGGCCTTTCATCCGTTTCTCCTTCCCTCACCAAAAGCCTCTAGAATTCTGCCTTTTATTGATTGAATCTGTGACTTCTCAGAGCTCAATGCCGCTCCCAGGAGCAGCCCCTGGTGCTGCTGGATTTGTTTTGGTCTCGGAGGTTTCTGAATGTCTGATGCTCTGTCTATGCCTTATTTAAATCACGGGGAGCAGCTGTTCCGGCTCCGAGCGAACAAAAGCCCGGACGGACCGGACGGAGCTCGAGGTTTGGGGCTTTTCTTTGTGACCTGGGGCTCAGCAGCTTCGTTTTGAGCTCAGAAATCAGTTTCCAACACGTTCCACCCCCCCCTCCAATCCCCATTTTTTCCTTCTCTCTTTGTTGGAGCGCTCGGAGCGTTCACAATAGCTCGGGATAAGCCGCGCGCGGCGGCGGCGGTGAGGGGCTGAGAAATTCCCCCCAATAATGTTCATTAATTAAAACTACAAATGAGTCTTTGTAATGTAAACAGATCTGGCCACGTTCCGTGCTTTGTTCAGACCCTGTTCCCCTCCTGTTCCAACCTAAATTAGGTTAATTATTTTAGATTTCAAACCAGGTATGGGTAAATCGGGTGTTTGATTTTCAGGTCTTAAATACCTGTCAGCTTCTGAGCACAGAAGCTCCTCAGATTGCTGGGTTTGAGCCCCAAAGCTCCCCAAATTGCTGGTTTTGAGCCCCAAAGCTCCCTAAATTGGCATTTTTTGAGCCCAGAAGCTCCCCAGATTGCTCGTTTTGAGCCCCAAGGCTTCCTAAATTGATGTTTCTGAGCCCAGAAGCTCCCCAGATGGCTGGGGTTTGAGCCCCAAGGCTCCTGAAATTGATGTTAGTGAACCCAGAAGCTCCCCAGATTGTTGGATTTGAGCCCCAAGGCTCCCTGAATTGGTGCTTTTGAGCCCAGAAGCTCCCCAAATTCCTGTTTTTGAGCCCCAAGGCTCCTGAAATCAGTGTTTCTGAGCCTAGAAGCTCCCCAGATTGCTGTTTTTGAGCCCCAAGGCTCCTGAAATCAGCGTTTCTGAGCCCAAAAGCTCCCCAGATTGCTGTTTTTGATCCCCAGAGCTCCTAAATCAGCGTTTCTGAGCCCAGAAGCTCCCCAGATTGCTGTCTGGAGCACAGGGAGCTCTTGGAAGAGGCACCTTAATGCGATCAATCCCACTAAAAGTTTTTTCAGGAACTCACAGCAGCTTTTGGAGCCCTGGATGGTGGTCAGCAGAAGGAGGTTGGCGCTGGTCAGGCGACGTTTCTGGTGTGATTCCAGCTGCAGGGGTTCAAACACGACGTAGATTCTGTCTTAAAACCAGAATTAAGCATCTGCAGGGTTCAGGATGTTGTTTCTCATCATTAAGGTGCAGCCCTCTGTCCTCCCTGAGCTTTGGGAAGAGGTTCAGAAGGGGTTTGTGGTTGCTCTAGGGGCCCCTGGGTGTAGGTGTGGTGCTGAGGGACCTGGGGGGGGACTTGGCAGTGCTGGGGTAACAGTTGGACTCAAGGAGCTTCAAGTTCTCCTCCAACCCAAAGGATTTTATGCTCTAAAAACAGTCTTCTGCCTCCTCCCCCTAGCAGGGTGGTTTGTGGATGCCCAAATTGAGGCATTTTATACCCCAAACAGCGTGGGCTGCTCATTTTTGGCCCTAAGGTGGCAGATTTGGGGTCTAAATTTGTCTCTTCTGTACCTGATCGAGGCGTTTCTGGCGCTGCTCTTGCTCTGTCCTGGGTTTTTTGTGCTCTGAGAGGGGAAATCTGGAGAGGGAAACAAGCCCCAGCAAAGTCCTTCTCACTGATTTTGGTACCAGTGATCTCGTGCCGTTCATTACCGAGCGGCGAAATGTTTAATTAATGAGATGTAAATGTATTGTAATGAGCTTATCTGCATACCGAGTGAGGCTTCAGCACCTTAGGTTGTGATGTATTTTAATTAAAGATTAATTAGAAATGATGGGAATTTCATTTGGCTTAGGATAATTATTTTACATATTTGATGACTCTCTGATAGGTGACGTGCCAGAGAAGTCTCTGTTATAGAATATTGCAATTAAAGGGATATATAATTAGATACACAGCTTAGGGGAGTATCTCCTTAGGCTTTCTGAACCATTTTGGGGTTTTTCTTTAAAAATGGTGGATTCTGGAGGATTTAAGTGTGAAGGATTTTACTGTTGTTATCTGAATTGTGCCTAAAACACAGACTGGGCCATAACTGTAACTCCAGGACTCCAGGCCTGGAGTATTCATGGAGTTATTTTGTGGTTTTAAATTGCTGTGGGAAGTTGAGACATTTGATGGCCAAATGGGTACAGAGAGGAGCTCTCCCCTCCTGGACCCTCCCCTGGGGGGTCCAGCCTGGAGCAAAGGAGGCTCAGGGGAGACCTTCTGGCTCTGCCAACTCCCTGCCAGGAGCTTGGAGCCAGCTGGGAGAGGGGAGATCTCTTGTCCCCAAGCCATGGGAGGAGAGGAACCGGCCTCAAGTTGCCCCAGGGGAGGTTGAGGTTGCCCCTGAGGAACCATTTCTGCCCCTGGAGGGTTGCCCAGGGCTGTGCCAGGGCAGTGGTGGAGCCCCCACCCCTGGAGGGGTTCCCAAGCTGTGGAGATGTGGGGTGAGGGACAGGGTTGGGGGGACACTTGGATGTGATGATCTCAGAGATCTCTTCCACCCCAAACAGTTCCATGATTCTGTGCAACCAAGTCAGGAGTTCAGTGGCCAGGTGACAGTGAACCTGATGGAACTTGTGATCTGCACAGATGGAGGTGAAGACACCAGGAGTAAAAATCAACTCCTAGCAAGAGGCCCCAGTTCCAGGGGATCATGGCTTGGATCTAACCCCTGGCAGAGGTTTCTCCAGAACCTGTGGTTGAGCTGTGACACACCGAGATGAACTTACACCCAAACTCATCAGACCCTCCCACCACCCAGCACCTCCCCTCCCACCTGGGGAAGGTGCTTTGTACACGCTCTTCAGCAGTCAACTTGAGAGGAGCTTATGTGTAATTGATGATAACTAATGCCTAATTACCATAATTAGACAAGTGACATAAAATTAAGCTGCAGCTGGGAGCTTGACTTCAGCACGAGGTGCTGCTCTGATGTGCATCATGATGTGCTGCATCCAAAGGCTTTTGGCAGGAGCACGTTCAAGGGAGGTGCCCCCAAAATACCTTTGCTGTGGAATTTACAGGTGCCAGGCCCAAGAAGTTGAAGGAGAATTTCATCAAAAAGACTAAAAGCAAATGGCTGTTGGTGGGAGAAAAGAACTGGTGATTTTTAACATGAAAAAAAACTACTGAATAAAAAAAAAACCACTTTTTTCCCTGTGTTGTGTGAAAGATTCAAGAAATGAACCCAACAGACACCTGGGTTTGTTGGGAAGGCTGAAGGAAGGTGGTTTCTGGTGTGTTTTTTCTTGTTGTTTCAGATTTTGGATAGATTTTAGTGCATTACAGAATTTCAGCCCTCTTAGGGTGCACAGGCTGCTAGTTTTGTGAAAAGAGACTATTTTTAATCCCATAATGAGCTGGAAAAGCCACTGGCTTTTAAAACAGCTGACATCTCCCCTGTGTTAGCTTGAGTTCAGCACTTACCCCCTGACTGCATCATGATTATTTTTGTTGTACCTTATCTCCCTTGCCAAAGGCACCAGGGATGTTCTGGAGAGAATTCAGGTCCTGCAGATGCTCCAGATCTTGTGTCTCTTCAGAGTTCTGCAGAATTCTCATACGCCCTGGAAAACATGAAATTCAGAGATGTGACTGAGCTTGGGCTGCTTGTGTACTCAGAGTTCTTATTGATTAGTTTACATGAGCTATTTTTTTATCTACAAGATGCTGAAATTTATTATAAAATTATATGTTTCATGTCTTTGCACACACATTGTCCTGCCCTCACGTTAGAATCTGCCTGAGGAGATGTTTTGTGCACATTTTTAGTGGGGAAGCATCAGATCCCCTTAACCCACCCATTTGGAAATAGAGTTTTGTAGCTTCACCAGGTGAACTGTTGGTTCTCCTTCCAGCTCTTCATCTAAAACTGTCCACTGCCCACCAACTAAAATTGCCTGCTGGATAAAATCAGATTAAACACCCGAAAGCTGTTGGCATTTTTGGTCCTGACTCAGCGTCTCGTGAGCTCTCGTGCTTCTTAAAAAGGAAAGTTCAGAATAAATTGTCAATGAATTTGGGAAATGAAGTTTTTAAGATAAATTGGCTTGGACTCACTTGAATAATCAGAGTGCAGGTGGCTGCAGCCTGGGTTTGTTGACTGGAAGCCTAAGAAACCAGCTTCTAGTGCCTATTTTTTTCATGCTGTTTCAGATTTTGGTCCATTTTTAACAGATTTGAGTAGATTTTTAGAACTCAGCACTGTGAAGACTCCAGTTTGTCACCTGCTGTTGGGAAGCACAGCTGGATTTTTGGTGTGTAAAGCAGATGAGGTCGACCTTCCTAAATACTTCCTAAAATACTTCCTAAATACTTCCTAAAATACTTCCTCAATGTCTGACCTGGTGTGAGCCCAAGTCGTTGTGTTATCTGAGAGCATCTCAGGTTGGGAGGACCCACAGGGGGTCGTGGAGTCTGTTATCTGTGTTGGAAAACTCACCTGGTGTCCTGGTGTTCCTCCATCCAACAATGTCCTGATCTGTTGCCTTGTGCCTTCCTTAACCCCTCCTTATTTTCTGTGTTTCATTCTTCCCCTCCAGCCCTGCCAAACCCCTCTTGAAAGGTGTTTAAATTTGCCAGGATTGAAGCAGAGGCTCTTCCCCCGTTTCGGAACTAATCTTCTGATTCCCTCTTTATGTTTATCCAGTGTTAAGTATTCGTGGTATTCAGGAAGAAGACCCCCCAGATGCTCAGCTAATGAGACTAGATAACATGTTGCTGGCAGAGGGTGTCTCCGGGCCAGAGAAAAGAGGAAGAGGAGGACCGATGGCTGTAGCAGCAACATCAGGTGGCTGTCCAAATGACAATAGCATTGAACACTCTGACTACAGGGCCAAGCTGTCACAGATCCGACAGATTTACCACTCTGAGCTAGAGAAATATGAACAGGTGATCTTTCTGCATGGAAGAGTTTTTATCATCTCAATGACAAATAACCCTTTTTTCCCCTTTGGTGGTGGTTTTAAGAACAGGGCCAGGAGGTTCAGTGGCTTCAGGATATGGAACCGAGCCGAGGGTTTGCCTCGGGGTCGCAGAAGTAGGGTGAAGATGGAGGGACTTGGACCTCAAAATAAAGAGAATAAATGTCTTGTGTATCTTTGTTGCTGTTTAAGAGTCATTAGAGTGAAGCTGGAACGTGGAAAACTCCTCAAAAAGCTTTTTCTGTCATCAATATTCTCATGGGGGAAATGGATTCCGGGGTGGTTCGATGGTTGGGTGATACCAACGTGTGTGTTTCCAGGCCTGCAGCGAGTTCACCACCCACGTCATGAACCTGCTTCGGGAGCAGAGCAGGACGAGGCCCATTTCACCCAAGGAGATCGAGCGGATGGTCAACATCATCCACGGCAAGTTCAGCACCATCCAGATGCAGCTGAAGCAGAGCACCTGCGAGGCGGTGATGATCCTGCGCTCCCGCTTCCTCGACGCCAGGTAAAAACCCCAAATCTTGTCATTTAGGAGGTGAAATATTAAAAATTCACCCACTGTTCTGCTTTCTAGGGTAGGCTCAGGCATCAACCACTCTTTAATTCCACTCCAGTTGTGAATGTTTTCCTTCAGGTGTAGCTGAGAGGACAAAAAGCCGACGGTGCGCTC
>NW_008606793.1:0-1856 GCF_000691845.1 Merops nubicus
CGTCCGTCAGATCCGCCATGGCCGCGCCGCGCACAACAGGCCCCGCCGGAAGCGCCCCGCCAGGAGGGAAGCGCCGCCGCCATCTTGGGAGGGCACACCGCATCCCCTCGGGTGGCCATTTTGAGAAGGGCACACAAAGGGGCTTGTGCGCACTCCTCAGCCCACTCGTCCGGCGCCATCTTGATGAGGGTGACGGGGCGTGGGCGCCATATTGAGAAGGTCGGCGGAATGCGCTGTTTCCCAACTCTTTTGAGGGGAGGGTCGTTCGTTTCGCCATATTGGGGAGGTCTGGGGTGCTCTCAAAGAGGGGATGACGCCGGGCGGGAACTGTTGCTCGTCTTGGGAGAGGGGAGAGGGAGGAGAAATGGAGAAGACGAGGGGCAAACGCAGCCTCACCATCCAGGGCAAGGTAATTGTCACCACCCTGTCACTCAGGGGGACCCTGCTCAGGAGCGAGCAGGGTGGCTGAGCGCCTCTCGCCTCGCTCCGACCAAGCTACACCGATGTTTTGACGATTTTAGGGACGTTTATGAGGAAAAAGAAGCGTCTTTCCCAGCCACCTGCCACCCCCCGCACATGAGTTCCTCATCCCTCTCGTCGCTGCCAAGTTACAGTCGTTTAACTGGCACCCGCCGAGCGGGATGGAGCTTTGCCACTGCTGTCGGCAGGATCAGGATCTGGTCCTGGGGATATTTGCTGGGGAAGGAGGTTCCTCGTGTACTTTGCAGCCTAAAATGGCAAAACCAAGCGTCAACATGAAAATTTATTTTGGCAAGGCGGTGATATACAGTAATTGCTTTTTCCTGCTGCTGCCTATAAAGAAAGTAATGAAAGTGGCTGAAATACCGTGGCGTAATATCAGAATTTAATTAAAGATAATGAAAAAGCAGTGATGAATGCGTGCAGGCTGTCTGGGCATTGCTGGTTTTATGATCGACGCATGATCCTGGCATGGTGGAAACGTCGTGGTCCTGCAGAAGGGAGACCTGCAGCAAGCAGGAGCTGGACGGGGCTCTGAGAGAGCTCAGGATGGATCCCACCACTTGCTGCCAAGAGCCTGGGGATGCTAAACTGTGCCTTACAACTTTAAAACTTCTTTAGGGCTGCCCCTCCTTTCACACTTACTTTGCCATCGTGCCCTTCTAGTTTAGGGTATGAGGCAAAACTCGCCTCGCTCTTCCTGATTTATGCAGGAAAGCAGCAGCAAGATGCTGTGATTTGTTAATGTGAGTGGCAACAGCAAACAGGCACCAAGCAGGGGCCAGGGAGCCCATGAAAAGAGCATCCTGGGTTCTGATGGGAGGTGTGAACGTGCTGAGCCAAGCCTCCCCTGCTCGCTCACTGTCACAACTGACAGCTAATAATTCAGAGTGGTGCCTAATGCAAATACAGAATTATAATGTGCTCTTCATGCACAGTTTCTTTAAGCCCACAGCTTTCATTTTGGAGAAGCTCTGCCTAGACATGCAGCTGCATGCTGGCACCTCAGCCTGAGCTGATACAAGCCCATGAATTAAGTGAACTCCTCTTGCTTTGGAGAAAAAGAACGAGAGCGAAAAACCCAAACCCACCCTTTCATCTTCTTGTGTTTCTGGAGGTCAGGGGCATGAATTAGGTGAACTCCTCTTGCTTTGGAGAGCAAGAACAAAAAAAGAACGAGAGCGAAAAACCCAAACCCACCCTTTCACCTTCTTGTGTTTCTGGAGGTCAGGGGAGTTACACCAGGCTGGAGTTTGGCTCAGCAGCCTCATTGCATGACTTTTGGAGAGGAGAACATGGGAGTGGTGTTGAAGAACTGGAGGGCTGGGGAAAAGCTGTGATTCCTTTGCAGAAGGGAGGTTGGCAGCGCTGATGCT
>NW_008606793.1:1869-37583 GCF_000691845.1 Merops nubicus
GTGGAGAGAAATCCATGACCCTTCTCCCTTCATCCCTAGACAGACAACCCTTGGGAGCATCCCTGGGTTAGTCCCCGGACACCATGGAGAAGGCAGCAGGAGACAGTCCCTCTGTCTCTCAGACGTGCCAGAGCCTTGGACAATCCCCTGTTTGGTGCCATCACCCTGCCCACGGTGCCGATGATGAAGCCGATGGTGGATTTGAGAGAAATCCATGACCCTTCTCCCTTCATCCCTAGACAGACAACCCTTGGGAGCATCCCTGGGTTAGTCCCCGGACACCATGGAGAAGGCAGCAGGAGACAGTCCCTCTGTCTCTCAGACGTGCCAGAGCCTTGGACAATCCCCTGTTTGGTGCCATCACCCTGCCCACGGTGCCGATGATGAAGCCGATGGTGGATTTTCTGCTATTTTGCAGCCCTTTCCTCATCCTCACAGCTCTGGGCAGCAGCAAAGGCTGCCGGGGTGAGCACAGGCCTGCTGATGCCACAGATGGGCTGTGATGCTCAGAGCTGCTCGGCTGTGAAATGCCAGTTTCCCAGCCCACGGTGTAGCTCTCGAATATCTTGGCTGTAAATATCCTGAGCTGGGTGTGGGAAGATGGGACGGCGAGGAGGGGACAGTTTCCACCTTCCCTGCTAGCCCAGAAGCTGTCTTAGGCCTGCTGGCAGTGACTCAGATGTGGAAGGGGAAGAGCAGGCGTGCCGTGCCGTCTGCTTCTCCTCTGGAGGTGTCAAGACAGGACTGGTGTAAGCAGAGGGGTAGAAATAGATCCGCACCATCTTCACAAGGTGCCTGGGGAGGGGAGCGTGCTGCACCCAAAAAAAACATGAGCTGAACCCTTCCACCCCTGACTGAGAGGCTGCTGAAAAAAAAACCACCCACCCCCTCTCCTCATGCCCTGGCATTTGGATGACAGTCCTGCATATGTCACTAGGGGAAGTGTCAGATCTCACTGGGGAGCCGACTGGGCTGGTTTAACACCCTGTCACTCACAGCCGTGGCACAGGTGTGACCCCAGGACACTGCTCCTCACCCTCCCGGGTGGGTGGCATGTCCTCACCCTCCCGACCTTCTTATTAGGTTAGAAAGCCAGTGCTGATTCTGTTCTTTTCTCTCCTCCTTTCCATGCCTCTTTCCCCCAACTGTTTGGCTGCTCACCCCGCCACAAAACTCTTCTTCAGCTTCTGGAGCAGTGAGATCTTCCTCCCTGCTTGCAGGGATGGACTTAAGTGCTGCTGGCTACCCAAGACAGGCCACTTGGAGACTGTTTTGCTTCTTGACAAGAGACACAGCCCTGAGAGTGGGAGTCGTGCCTGGGAGGAGGGTTGGGGTCCACCCATCTTCTCCTTCCAGCAGGAGAGTATTTGTTTCTTTCCCACCACCTCAGGCTCTTTAGGGTGGGTGGAATTTACTTCCAAAAGCTGAAGGCCCTCTTGTACTTTGGTGTGTATTTAGACAGCACAGTTGCTGCTACAGGACAAGGTGGGGTTCATATGGTTCTTGTCACATCAGCCATACATCCCTTAGCTCATTTATAGCTGGGTCAACTGGGAAAAGCCCTTGGAAGAACCAAGGGCCGAGGTAAAAGCAGCTTGTCTGGCTCAAAATGTCAGAGTAGAGGGAAATATCCCTGCAAAGTCACACTGGTGGATCTCCTTATGGAAATCTCTGCAGCACCAGCCCCATCACCATGGTGGGAAACGGTCCAGGAAGCAAATCCAAGAGGCTCATGTTCACTTTCTTCCTTGCTGTCACTGGGAAACTTTCCTTCCTGGATGGCACAGGGGAGCTGTCAGCCTGGGAAACCACTCGAGTGAGAGAGCTGGACAAAAGGGCACAGTAAAGCCACCACTGACCTGCAGTGAGGGGCTTTTGGAGCAGTTTGCCCCTAGAGGGGAAATTCTCCTTGCTTGCCTGTGGCAGGGAAAATCAAACCTGGGGCAGAGGTTTGGGCCTTTCAGAAGTAACAAGTGAACATGCTCCCTTTGAAGCAGACACTCTTGTCTCCAGTCTGGCTGGCTGGTGGTGGAACGTGGTGATGCTGCTCCTCTGGTGAGTTCCATCTCCCACGGCCATCACTCCACTGCAGACTGATCTGTGCTGGCTGAGCTCCTCTAGCCCAGCAACACAGGCAGTTGCTTTCACTTCCAGCTTAATGGAATGTATTATTTTCTATCTTCCTCTTGCTCAGACCCATTTAAGGTGATGTCATAGCTCATCCTGCCTCAGCAACAGTCCCTGCAAACCTCGAGTTACGCTGAGCTGATCAGTCCCTGGACCTTTGTGTGTCAGAGCTGGAATCCACTCCATGCTGGTTGCTGCATTAGACTTTGGGAGATTTCATTTCTCCTAAGGGATGGCTTGCAGCAGAGAGCACATTGAAAGTGTTGTTCTAGATGAGCCACAGTGAGAAGAAAATTTGTGTTAGCTTGGGAGGATAAAATTGGATTGAAATTGGATCTATTCACTTACATACCACTGATCTCACCCATCCTTATTTTACATATGTTGGATTTCCTGCTGCCAGTAGAGAGGAGCAGCCCTAAAGTAAGCCAAAAGTAGGTAAATGGAGAGCAGCACGTTCACGTGGAATGACAATTTCACCTCTAGTTTTGTTTGAGAGGCAGAAATGAGGCCAGAGCTCTGCCTTGTTTCACACATGCAATAGTATTTAGGTTTATTTATCCTTGCACTAGTATTTAGGTTTATTTTGCCTGGATGAGTAAGAAGGGGTCAAGAGCACAGGTAGGAACTGCAAAGCAGAGCTCCTGCTTTCCTCCAGCAGTGAGGAGAGTGCCCTCCCACATCCAGAGCAGGGAGCCCATCTGAGGACACCCAGCCCACCCCCCAACTCCTCATCCTACACTGGGGTTGCCAGATTGCCTGGGAGACCCAGTAAATACTTACCTCAGTTTCCCTCATTCCCAAAAGGGAAGGCTCCAACTTATTAGCCCACAAGATTAATGACTTGGGCTTTGCAACATGCTTTGCACTTCTGGAGAGGCTGGGGATGTTCTCTAGGACTGGGAGCCCTCCCTCTCCCCTTTCCCACACTTGCTGCCTGCCATCTGGCTGAGAGGCACGCCGAAAAAGAGGACACAAATCTTCCATTTAATTATACTGCACGTTTCATTATCTCACCTCAGATTTTGTTGTTAATCTCTTTTACAGATGTCATGTCCATTAAGTGGAGTCTTTTAGCTTCAGGAAGCTCCATCCTTTTCTCTTCTGATTCTGCAGAGATCACTCAGCTTAAAAAAAAAGAGAGGAAAGAACAAGTGTCCTTAAATTTGGCATTCAGTCTTTCCTGAGCTTTATATATTGTTTCCTCCTCTTCAGCTCCACAACTAAAAAAGCTGGAAGGCAAACTGAAATCAGCACAGCCAAAGCAGAATTCCAGGGATAGCTGGGAGCCTCTTGTGTGGGGCACTGAACCCAGAGGAGACAAAGTTCCACAGGTAGTGGAACACGAGCGAGACCCATCCCACCATCCCTCAACTCTGTAGGCTTCACAGACTGCTTCTGGGTATTTTCTGTTCCAATTCCCTCAGACTAAAAGCAAAGCCCAGGGCTGGATTCGTTAGCCCTCGACACCTTGAACTGCAGCTAATTTTAGCAGTAATTAAGTGCTAGTGTCAAGCCCCTGTGCAGGGAGTGAGGTGTTTGGATGTGGCTGTGGGTGCCTTGCAGGTGTAGCTTGTGTTACAACTCTACTGGAAATTGTGCCCTGAAGACTGAGGACTTTTGGGGAGGAGGAGGAGGGAAGTGGGAAGCGGCGCCAAGGAGAGCTGCTGGGAAGTGTTGCAATGCTGCTAACAGTCAAAATCAGCCCCAGGGCACAGACAGCACCCTAGGAGAGGGAATAACCTTCCCAGAAGAAGAGTGCACAGATGAGAGCAGGCAGGGTATCTGAGGACTCTGTAAAGTGAGCAAACATGACATAAAAGCCCTTCTGAGGAGTATAAATATCTCCGTGATGATGAGCTGGTGAGAGGAGGGAAAGGCAGAATTCCCAAGGCTGAAATCAACCTCCTGACAGTACTGTCTGGGGTGTCCTGTAACACCTCTGCTAGCAGTTTCTCCAGGACATCTTGGTATTTTTCCAGCTGCCTTGGGGTGAGCCACAGCCCAGTTCCACCAGGAGCAGCTAGTTGTGGAGGAAGCAAGAAAATTCAGGAGGAAAAGCTGAGGAGAGCAGAGGGAGGCAGGTCGGGGTGCTTTGGCCCCACTTTGCACAGGTTGGTAGAGGATCTAGAGCTGATTTGAAAGGAAAAAGTTGATCCTTAAAAGGGGAGATGCAACATTCTGAAGTCAATGCAACCTTGTGCTGGTCAGAGTGCCAAAATTTTCATGCCTTGGCTCATCTCTGGGCTGACTCAAACACAGATAAAGGCACCTCCTGGCAACAGAGCCTGTAAAGGAGAAAATAATTTCTGAACCTTATAATCCTCCACTATCTCACACCTTGACTGTTCAAGCCACCAGCTTTATTGACGTTGGTGAAGCACCCTGCCTTACAGGATGAGACATCATCCTGCCTCCAGACTCACTGACTTTGAACCAGCTGTGGCTCAGATGGACCTGAAGTAAATAGAGTTGTTCTGGATCACTGCTGGAGGCACAGGAGGGCTTGTGGTCACAGCAGGAAAGGATCTTAGAGACTGGGATGTGCCAGTTATTTAATGCTCTGAACTGTGCATCCTTGCTGTTTAAATCCAACTATGATTGTTGGTTAACCTGTGCTGTGGCCAAATTCCAGCCCAGCTTGTCCTGCTGTCTGTCCCACTCAATCTCTCCTGCAGTTTGGGGTGGACCAACACACTCCTTTTGCTGGCAGAGGATGGCCAAGCTCACCACAGGAGCTGCTGCATGGACAGGGCAAAGAGCTCCCTGTATTTGAGTGGAAAAGCACAGTTTTTAGACATGGCTAACCAGGTAAAAATCCCTTTGCTGGCTTAGATTGGCACTTAAATCCCTAAAATTGGTGATTTTCTGCTCAGTATACAGACTTTCAGGGGGTGTGGCTATAGGGGCCCTTATTTATAGTTTATAAATAAGGTCTTGCCAGTGCAGAGGACTGTGAGACCCGAGGTGACACCAGGCAGCTAATCTGGAGCTGGTGAAAAAGTGACAAGTTAAATTCAGAACTGAAGCAGAACTGCAAATCCCTGCCTTGCAGATGGCTGGTGTTCACTGAATGGCAAAGACCAACCTCTTGTGGTTTCCAGCTTCAGAAGGGAGAAGCCAAGTGGGTCTGAGGGGTGACCAGGCTGCTGAATGTCCAAGAAAATTTATAGTGTGCAGGTAAAACCTTTCTGCAGTGCAGCCTTGCTCAGTTGCCTGGTGCAGCTTGGCAGGAAACACTTGGTTCCTTTATATCATGGAACCACAGAGTGGTTTGGGTTGGAAGGGACCTTTAAAGCTCATCGAGTCCAACCCCCTGCCCTGAACAGGGACATCCCCAGCTGGAGCAGGGTGCTCAGAGCCCCGGCCAACCTCCCCTGGGATGGTTCCAGGGATGGGGCAGCGACCACCTCTCTGGGCAGCCTGGGCCAGGGGCTCACCACCCTCAGGGTCAACAGTTTCTTCCTTGTATCTAGTCTCTATAGACTGTGGGCTCCCTGAGAACACCCCCTGTCTTCTCACACAGCACCACCAAACACTCCTTTGTAGCCAGGCTCTGTGGGCTGACTTGTGGGCTACTTGACCCCCTGTGTGTCCTCATAGTTTCCTTAGAGCCTCAGGGTTCAACATACCTGGATGCTCTTGACCTTGTTGACATCAGCACCAGGTTGCTCTGAGAATCCTTCCCCTTCCAGCTGCTGCAACGAGGTCAGGGATTTCTTCTGCCCTCCTTTGTTCCTCTGCTCTCTCCTGTGAAGCTCTAGAAAAAGGAAACAGGGTGGTGATGCTGGGACACAGCATCGTGTGGGCAGCAAACCCTCTCTGCACCATACCAACAGTGTGATGCTCAGCAGCCAGGAGCCTGTGGAGCTGTGCACAGAACCAGAGGAACTGGAGATCTGAGATCTGCCTGGAGCCAGTGCAGCACCCTGGACCCAGGGAAGAGACCCCTCAGCTGTGGACAGCGTGGCCTTGGGGACTGTATTTCTGACATGAAGAGGCCACACTGTGGAGTGTAAGGTCCTGTTACAGGGTTGCAGGTAAGATCTGTAGCAAACATGACACTCCTGGACAACTCCATTGATCTCTATAAGATGACACTGTCAGCAGCATGTGGTAGCCAGCTATATGACCTTACAGGGCTATTCCTGAGGCCTCATCCTGTTCTGCAGCAGTGGCAGTGAAGTTTAATAAAAGCCAGCACAGCCTCGTTGCAAATGGAGAGCTCTGTGTGGACGTTATGTGTCCCCAGCCGTTCCTGTAGGTCTCTGAGGTCAGTCCTTTCCCATTTATGGGGCTAAACTTGGCTTCAGGACCCTCCCTTTCTTCTCCCAGCCCCAAAAGAAAAGCCACAGTTGCTTTGGGACATGACAGATGTGACAGGGCACATAAAAGGCAGTGGAGGGTGTGCTCAGTGTCAGGCAGACTGTGTGCTGGGCACTTGCTGTGGTCTGGAGGTGGAGAGGCAGCCTTGGGAGGGCTCATTTCACCCATGTCCATCTAGAAGACCCTCAATCACCAGCAGACACACAGCTACATAGAATCATAGAATCATAGAATCATAGGGGTTGGAAGGGACCTCGAAAGATGATCCAGTCCAACCCCCCTGCCAGAGCAGGACCACCTAGAGTACATCACACAGGAAGGCGTCCAGGCGGGTTTTGAATGACTCCAGTGCAGGAGACTCCACAACCTCTCTGGGCAGCCTGTTCCTGTGCTCCGGCACCCTCACAGGAAAAAAATTTTTCCCGATATTCACCTTGAACCTCCTATGCTCCAATTTGCACCCATTACCCTTGTCCTATCATAGGTCATCACTGAAAAAAGCTTAATTCCATCTTCACTACAAGAGTAGCCACGTACAAACAGTCGATCTGGGGACCACTCATGGGTCCTCCTCATCCTCCTCCAGGAAGCTGAAGGATGACTGCAGCCCCCACAAAAAGCAATTGCTATCCAGAGAGGGAGAGGTGTTGGGAAGAAGATTTCTCCCCAGCATCAATGGCTGGTGGCGTGCGGGGGAAGCTCCCTTCAGCTGTGCTTCAGAGGCAGTCTCTGAGGCTGCTGCCTGACACCTTTCAACAGTATTAGTTTCACATCAAAAGGGAAAGAAAAAAACCCCAACTTTCTCCTCTCTGCACATCCCAGAGGTGACAACCATCTGGAGGCTGGTTAATTATTTGTTACAACAAAAGACCCATCAGTATGGTGATGGGAGGCAGCAGCTTCTCTGTAAGAATCACAGCCACCAGCGTGGAGGGATGAAAAAAGAGCCCCACGAGCTGCAGCTGATAGCCCACAGAGCTCTTTTAGTTCTTGTGGAAAGGTGTCCAGCCTCTTCCTTTTCAGCCTCACATCTTAAAAGTTGTCTCTGTCCTCCCCCACAGCCCTTAGCTTTGGGTCCAGGGAGGGACTGCCAGTATCACAGCATCTCCTGCTTGAACAGGAGGGCAGATGGAGGGAGTGACAGGGGCGTGGTGTGGACTGGCAGAGCCTGGGGGATGAGGGAGGAAGAGGAAGAAACCCCTTTGCTGGTTTATCCAGGGCTTTAGGGGTTACCTGTGTTTTCCAGAAGTCACCCTGGGTGAAAAAGGGCACAAAGTCTTCGGGCTGTTCATGCAGCACAGACACCACGTACACTAGGAGGAAAGTAAACATCACCTTCTTTGCAGCCTGTTCACCTTCTTCTGAACAGCACAGTAAAGAAGATGCCAGGGTGACAGTGGGGAGGGCCATTGGATAAGAAATCCCTTTGGCTTTTGATCAGCTGCAATCTAATTTATCCACCAGCTAACTAGAGTTATATTTACTCTTTCACTTGCTCCTGAGCTGAGAATAGAAGTGCCTTGACTGACAATTCTCCTCTCAAACCTTTTTCTGTAAACAGATTTGTTCTTGAGCAGTATCTCCAGAGACTTCAAGCCCAGCCCTTCAGTAGTGTTAAAGACTCCCTCTGTTCTTCAAGCTTTAGCCCTCCAGCTGTACTGGTTTAAGACCTGCACACATCCAGAGCAAAACGCTCCCATCAATCCCACAGACAGCAAAGGGAGACAGAGAGATGCTTTAAGAGGGAAAAACCTTAGGACAGCTCTTTTGTTAACTTTTGTGTTCATATTCCTCACCCCTGAAAAGTTTCCTTGATGGATTGAATCTTTTAATAAACCTCATTGGATCCAAGAGAGATGGGAAGGGCATTTGCCAGCCAGGCTCCATAACAGCCTTGTAGAAAGGGCTTTAAAAACTACCTTCTGAAGTAATTTAATAGGGACTTCACGTCAGAAAAGGACTTACGTAAACATTAAATGTTCTCTTTAAATATTAAAATATTCTCTCCGGACGAATTTAATGAAGTCTAGTCCCAGAGCTTAACTACTCTACCTGATTGGAACCCGATCTTTAATTAGTTTCTGAAACCTCTTGGTTTGGACGTTATTGAAAAGACATTGTTAGGTCAAATTTGACCCCTAAATTAGATTTCCCATAAATATCAGCTGGTATTGAACTGAAGGCCAGTGGGAGTTCATAAATATTCCCTTTGTGTAGCACTTGCCAGTCACATCCCTGTGCTGCGTGCCAGGCCAGGGGAAGGTGGGTGGTGGGTGAGGGTGGCTGTAGCCCCTCTCCCCTCTCCCTGGGCACTGCTTAGGGCAGCACTGGTGCCATCTCCCCCCTGCTGCAGGGATCCAAAGTGGGTTTCTCAGGCTCTCCCTCTGTCATACAACACGTTGATATGCACAGGGGCTGATAGCATGGTGTAATCCCAGTAGCATCAATATTTTGTGGCTTTTCATTTATTCTAGCACCACAATAAAATATTGCTGTATGGCAAGAACTCAACGCAGCCACCTCCTTCATCTCTTATTGACTCTCCCTCTGTGAATTGATTCTCCCCCTCCTCCCCCAGAGAAGCACCCGCACGCATCGCCCCAGCCAAAAAATGTCATTTCCCAACCTCCCTTTCTGATTCTGTAAGCAGGACGTGTCTTTCAGACCTCAGATCTCGAGCTCTGTGCCTCTCCAGGCAGCTCCACACTTTGTTGGTGGTGAATTTGCTTCCCTGCTACAAAGAGAAAGCCCAAAGCAGGGGGATCCCAAGTTCAGCATCCTCACAACAAAGCGCTGTGGGTGCGTGGGGGTGGGCGCAGCGCTGCCCAGCTCTGCTTATACCCGTGTAAAAATGGGGTGAAATGCCAAATTGGGGGTGAACATCCACCTAGTACTGGCATGAGCATGGTATTGATCTACTGAGCTGTCTTCCAAAAAAAAAGCCCCCCAAAATCAAGCTGTTCCTGTCCATAGGAACTGTCTGGGACTCGTGTGCTGTCTGCTCAAAGCAGCTCCCCGGGCACTGGGGGCACCCAGGGCTCCCTCCCCCTCTGCACCACCCCTCGGTGTGCTGGGTGCTCACGACAAGCAGGGAGGCAGGAGCTGGTGGAATCGATGCTGTGCCACGGGGGATGAGCAGAAAGCACCTTTCCCCTTGTTCAGGAATCGATTTTGTTTCCTCTTTCTTGTCGGAACTCTCTCTCCTGAAGCCAACAGGCGCTGGGAGCAGCAGCTCTCTGAGCACACCCCCTGCGAGCTCATAGAGGGGAGCAGAGACCAGGCACCTGCCTGGAGAGCACAGTCAGGGGCTGCTGGGGGTCAGATCTGGTTCCTGCTCACACTGGGATGCTCCTGATGGTCTCCCCCCCTTTATATAGGTGTGCAGGCACCAGTGCAGAGTCACTCCCCTGTGTGCTTCCAGCAGAGCTGGTGGGTGGTTACCTGGATGCACAGGAACCATTTGGCCAGACAAGAACCTTGCTCTCCACATTGGATCTTTAGGAGTTTCTCCTTTATAGAAAGATCCCTTTTTCCTCCCTCCCCACATCTTTAGGCTGGCAGCTGTTCTTAGTGGGTCCTGCAGCTGGATGGGGGACCTCTGCCTCAGTTTCCCCATCTATAAGATAAATTCCCCTCTCCCAGCTTGTCTATTTAGCTGATAAGCTCTGGAGGATAAAACATTTCTTCTATGAGCATAACAGTGGTAAAATAATGCCTGTGTTTGAATTATATTTCCACTCTAACATGGACAAAACACAATAACAACAGTGTTGCTACAAAATATGTATAAGGTCAAATCAAGCTGGACCCACCAGCATTACAAAATCAAACAAATGTTTAAGGTAATAAATCCCCCAACAGGATCTAAAGCTAAATATTAAAATAATAAATAAAACTAGCCATGCTAAATCTATCACCAAGCAGACAAGTGGGGAGATATCAAAGCAGTCCAGGGGATTTATCTGTCCATTTTGAGTCTCCACACGGGCCCTTTTCCCATCCTAACTGAGCATCTCTCAGTCCTGGGCACACTGATCCTGCTCAGGGACACAAACAGTGCCCTGACATCTCTCTCCAGACAGAGGAGAGTAGCAGGGGAGTGCAGCACTCCTGCCTGGCTGGCTGAAAGCTCAGCACTGGCACTATTTGCTGGAGATGAGGGGAAAAGTGCTTTTGCCCAAGCCCATAAAATGATTTTTCTCACCTAGCTCTGTCACAGCTACTCAATACAACGTGTACACGCTGCACGTTGGTCCTCACAAGGGACTTTGTGCTGCCAATACAGTCAATATAGCTCAATTTGGGCCAAACTTCTCCTTAAAAACAGCTGCTAAGATGCTTCCCAGATCCCTGTGCATTTATTAGCACCAGGCAACGAAGTGGTCCTAGCTATAAAACTTCCAACATAGTTGGTAGAGGTCAACGTAGTTTTTCTCCCTGGGACCAGGTGTCTGGGTGGCTATAAAAAGGACATGACACAACAGGGTTTTATTCTTCCTCCCCTCCCTTTCCTAAAGAGTTTGTGTAAAGCTGGGTCTCATTTTAATTGACTTCTCCAGGATTTTTTGCATGGCTGTGATGGATGCAGCTGACGAGTCAGCAGATGGTCTTGGGAAGTGACAAATTAATTACCAAGAAAGGTCACTTTTTCAAAGCACTAAACTTCCCTGTGTCTTGTCCCCTTTTACCTCAAAAATGTGGCTGGCTGGCTGGCAGGTTTGCCATCCATCTGCAGTGAAGCTTCCTCTATTGGAAAGGACAACCTTTAAAACAAAAAGGGGAGATGAGAATTAATCATATCTGTATTAGCTGGGTGCTGTCTGCCAGATTCACCTCTTAATTATGCAAGAGAACTCAAAAAGGAAAGGAGAGCTGAAAACAAGGGTCCTGACTCCAAGACTTGGTCAGTGGAAGCACCAGAGTGAGTAGGAGCAACAGGCACCTTTCTGCTCTAGGTTTGCCCAGCCCGTAGAAGCAGCTTCTGGCACATCCCCTTGTTGCCAAAGCAAAATGAGGATAAATAAAAATAAAAATCACAGCTGGAAAATCTCCTTCTCTATCATTGCAAGGCAAAAAATTCCACCCTGCTGCATTCCCAGGGACGATTTGCAATCTGCAGCTCCCCCTCCCTGAATCTCTCCTTGTTTTACGAGACCAAATTGCAGCAGAGGTTAGAAGCTTAACAAAAATATGACATGCAAAATGGAGTTGCTTGCAGTTCTGCTCGTACCTAAAGTTAAACGATTGCTGTAATTGGGAGTAATTTTACCAGGAAACTGGCAGTAGTAGGAAAGTCCATTAAGCCATGTATCAATTGCAGTGTCAAGGAGCGGAGGGGAAACGAGCTCCCTGTGCCAGTGACACGGAGCATTTGTCTCCATGTCCTGTACTTTTCCCTCCAAGTCGCTCTGTGCTCGGGGTATTTTGGCAAGGGGCTTGCATAAAAAGCAGGAGATAGAAGCCAACACGAGCCTGAAGCTGAATTTCAGCCCCAGGCTAACACGGTGGGTGGAGAGCGTGGGGGGAAGAGTGTGAGGGGCTGAGATTCTGCCCTGCTGCTTGGCCCTGGGTCAGGTTTTGGGGTGTCCCCCCAGCAAAGATTGCAATTTGGGGATGAATCATAGAATCATTTTGAATTATAGAATGTCTGGGCTGGAAGGGACCTCCAAAGGTCATCTAGTCCAACCCCCCTGCTCTAAGCAGGGACATCAGTTTTGGTTGGAAGAGACCTTGAAGATCATTGAGTCCAACTGTTCCCCCAGCACTGCCAGGTCCCCACTGCCCCGTGTCCCTCACACCACATCTCCACGGCTTGGAAACCCCTCGGCCCTGAGTTTGGTGGAGTCCCCATTCTCTCCTCTTTAGGGAGAAATTGTGCCTCATATCCTAAACCTCCCCTGGTGCAACTTGAGGCTGTTTGCTCCTGTCCTGTGGTGAACACCAGAGCTGCAGCACAAGCCCTGACACCCACCATGGGCCAAATCCCCCCTCTCCCTCCATATCCAACAACCTCCTTGAACAGAGCTGGCCCAGAGAAGGGAGGACACAGCTCTGTGCATGGCCACTTTGCTCTCACAGCCCCACCAGACCCACAGCAGCCATCAGGCTTCGAAAAAAACCCCATATCCTCCAACCCATTCCCCTTCCTGATGCCTACAGGAGTCTCCAGCTCACTCTGCTCCTAATCAGTGATTTTTGCTTGGAATCAGACGGGTCAAAACCCAGCTCCTGCTCTGCTGAGCCAAACCTCTGCAGCCACCCAGCTGCAGCCGAGGGGGGCACGGAGTTCATTTTAGGCTCCCTGCTCTGGAAGCTGGAGCAGAAAGCTCCTTCTCACAGCCCAGCACCATCCTCCAGCTGCTGCCTCTGCGTGGACACGTTGCAGATTGAGCAGGCACTGCTGAACACTCCTAATGAATAAAGCACCAGTGGCAAATTTTAATGCAGTTTTGGAAATATTAACGCTGGATAAATATTTGAAGAATCGCAGCCTTAAAACACATGTTAATTCCCAGCATAAATATTTAAAGGGTGCAGACTTCCCTCTCCCACCCCCACGCTTGCCTGGCACCCACTCCAGTCTGTCCTGCTCGAGGGTGTCATTCATGGTAATTCAGCTGGGCTGGGAGAGAATCAATAGTGAGGATTTAACTCCTGCTGACTCCCCAAACCAGTTCACCCTCCTGGTTCTAGCAGCAAAGAACGATCTCTTAGATTAATGGGGAGTTTGTCTCCTGTTGTTTCCTCTCCTCCTGCTCTGCCTGGTTCCTACAGCCAACCCAGAGACTGGAGGCTCTGCCCGCTGATGGCACTGAGCTGTGGGTGAGGTGCAGGTCAGACATGGAGAAGGAGATGAGGGTTTGGAAGCATCCCACCTTTCAGAGGCAGCAAGCTCAGTTTTACCTGCAAATAGATTCATGGACCAGTTTGGGTTAGAAGGGACCTTAAAGATCATCTTGTTCCAGTCCCCATGCCACGGGCAGGAACATCTCCCTCTAGATCAGGTTGCTCAAAGCCCCATCCAACCTGGCCTTGAACACCTCCAGTGATGGAGCACCCACAGCTTCCCTGGGCAACCTGGGTCAGCATCTCACCACCCCCAGAGTGTAGAATTTCTTCATTATTTCTAATCTAAATCTCCCCTCTTGCAGTTTGAACCCATTACCCCTCATTCTATCACTACAAGCCCCTGTTAAAAGTCCCCCTCACCTTTCTTGGAGGCCCTTCAGATACCAGAAGGCTGCAGTAAGGACTCCCCAGAGCCTTCTCTTCTCCAGGCTGAATGCTCTGAGCAACACTCTGAGCTCTTTAATGGTTGGACTTGATTATCTTGAAGGTCTCATCCAGCCACAATAATTTTATGATTCTTCAGCACCAGCATCTCCAAGAGACCCCATATGGAGCAGCACCTTTGCAGCAGACCCATCTCCAGTAGACTTGTGCCAATTTACATCCTCAGCAACTCACTGAGCTCCTCTGGGGCTGTGATTTACCTGCAAAAGCTTCCCAGAGGCATCTGAAGCTTGGCAAGTGAGTGTCACACTCCATAACCCCAAAGCTTCTCTGAAAACCAGGCTGAAGTGACCTGAAGTGGACACTCCAAAGCTGGGAACACCTGGACATTCTGCCTGCTGCCTCAGTTTCTCAACAAAAAGAACAAAAGAAAGAGGAAAACATGTTTAGGGATGTAGCTTGGATGGATTTAGCTCCTTTATAAGTGGTGGACTGGAGTCTTATCCCATAACATCATCTTTCACAAGAATAAAAAGCCCCAAGTATTAAAAAAACCCTTTTTAAAAAATAAAACAGATTTCTGCTCTTACAAAAACCTTCTAGTCTGTCAAACAAGGAGGAAAAAAAAACACAAACAAGGGGGTAAAAGTTCCCCAAAAAAGGGAGAAAGTAAAAAAACTAGGAGGAAAACAAAAAAACAAACTCAGGGGGAAAAACCGAAACCTTTCCTTGCTTTGTTTCTCTTAATTTTTGGTCACTCCTTTGCCATTCTCTCCCCAATCTGGAACAAGTGGCTAGAGAAAGGAGAAGAGAGGAGAAAAAAAGATGGACTGCCTCTCATCTGTTGCCATTTTGGTTTTCAAATCCAGAGCAGTGGGGTTTCACTGGAAGGCTCAGGGGTATTTGTAGGAGCTCTAGAAAGCTGAGGTTGAGGTTTCATGCTCAGTGAGGGCCTGGGAGCTGGCTCATCCCCTCACTGCCTCCTCTGTGCTGCCCTGGCCCCCCGGGGGGGCTGCAGGCACAGGGCTGGGGGTAGCCCAGGGCCACACCTTGCCCACATCTAATGCCAGCCTTAGGCTGAGGTTGGGAGGCAGGGAAATCACCTTTCAGGCAAGGAGCTCCCAGCCCCGCTCACGGTGAATATTTATTAGATTTGATGAAAGAGCAATTTAGCCTTTACACACACCAGGCACCCACTGACCTTTTATTTTCTTATTACCTCCTCTTACCCCCCCTACTGTTCCCCTATCAAACAACAATCCATCAGGTTCAGCACGGCGAGACCAGACTCTAAGGCCATTAAGCTGCTGCTTGGCGGGGGCCTCTCGTGCTGTCAGATCAGCAGGAGGATGATGTATGATATTCTTCCTCACACATGGGATGCTAAATTGAGTCCCGTGGTCACCGCTGCAGCTGAAGCCTGCAGGTGAGCCCCGTCCTGCTGCAAAAAGCAGCAGCTCTTTGGCTGGGAAGAAGTCAGGATCCAACTGCCAGCATTGGCACTTTTTGCCCATGGAGATTATCTGTCCAGGAGAGAACTGTAGCATGAAAAAACATTGCTGTGCTCAATGCTGCCAGCTCCTGAGAGATTTCCTGATACAGTGGACTGGATTATGTTGGATGCCCAGGATTTATCAGTGCTTTCAATGGAGAGTCGCCCTCCTCATTCCAGAAACCCTCAGCAGTTAATAGCAGTTTATCTGCAACAGGGGAGAAGCTTTGCTGCTGCTTTATCTCCCTTCAGGCTTTCAAGACACCAATTCATTCTGCAAGGTAACAAGGAAACAGGGTCAGATGCCTTCAGGGTGAAAAAGATACGGGGCACACGGCAAGTCAATGTGCTCACTGGTGAGTGTTTCTCATGGGAGAAGCCTGGTGATCAGCAAAACAGCAGCACATCCATCCTAGCTGGGACATGGGGCTGGGAAAACCACATGGAAAACTCTGACAATAGCAGAAAGATCTGCAGAGACATTTGGGCCTAATCAGCCAAGTCTGATTCCAGCACAGGACTCAAATTTGATAAAATGCCTGTTTAATCCATGGATATTTTGCTTAGGTGATGAATAGCAACCTCAGTGAAAGCCTCTCAACCACAAAGGCTTTAGAGAGCTAAACAGTAAAGATTGGGAATTAAGGGCAATAAATATTAATGAAAGGAGTGGGAAAATCAATCCTTTTTCCAGACAATCCTGCCATTGCTTTGCTCATTTGTGTGGGGCTGTTGCATTCACCTCTTCTGGGGGGCTGCAGGACCACGTGCTCAGAGGGTTCATGCAGAGATGCAACCACTGCCCGAGCAATGCAGAGGCTGGAGGAGCACCCATGACATCTGGGAAGGAAAATAAGGTAGAGGAGGGGAAGGAAGCAGGGACTGCAAAAGAAAAGGGTCGTTGTACCAGTGTGGGATTCAACGTGCAAGAGGAACTGGTGCAAAACCCTCTGCTGGTTCCAGAGGCTGCGGGTCAAGCCCTGAGGAGCACAGCCCAGAGCCAGCATCGTTATGTAAAGGGATGGGGAGAAGCCTGGGATGGGCTGGATGGAAGAAATGAATCCAATTACAGGATGAAGGGCAAAGGGAGAGAAAGGACACATTTGGTCTGGAGCAAATCCCCAGAAGGGTTTAAAGCAGGGACAGCAAAGAAAGGACAAAAATTAATGGCGGTGCAGGACACCCAGCTGCCACCAAGAGGAACAGGAGCCTCAAAGTGGGGCAAAAGGCAGGAGATGGGGCTCTTCAGCTGGCCGACAGCATGGCCAGGGCAGTGACAGGAAGGATTCTTCCTGGGACACTCAAAGTATAACTAAGATGTGGCTTTTCTGGGAGCTGGAACACCAGGCTGGCTGTTCGTGGTCCTATAGGGACATTGAAGCAAGCAGCCAGCCCAGCCAGGCACCAGGGAACAGCCCTGCTGGAAAGCAGAAAACAAGCAAGCAACCCCCAAATTTCCTCTGTGCTGTTTCCCAAAAGATTATAACCCAGCTGGTCATGTCACAGCAGTCCCCAGGCTCCCACAGAGAAAACCAAGGGCTCTGCACTAGAAATGAAAAAAAAACCTGACCCAGTTAGGACAAAACTAAACAGCATGTGTAAAGCATCTCTCCAGAGGGCCACAAACACTCACAATAAGGCCCTTGGGAATAACAGGGTTCAACTTCAAATGAGATTTACAAGTTGAAAATAAAAGAGCTGGATTATTTCTCTTTTCCTAACCCCCTTTTTCTGACTGCTCGGCCGCTCTCTGAGCCGGCCCGTGGCAGGCACTGCTGGACACTGCAGAACCGAGGTGGTGCTGCTGTGCATCCCTCTGGAATCAAACAAAAGCCTTTCTTTTACCTCCCTGACTTTGCAGCTAAGCACCTGCCACTAGTTGAGCAAAGCAGAGCTTGAAGAGAAGAGCTGGACATAGATCCCCAACTCCCAGCTCTCCCTGTTAACTCCTACCTGGCTCAAACAGCCCATGAAACAACAAATCCCAGCAAGGGACTGACTGCAGCTTGCAAGACATGGAGATCCCACAGGAGAAGACTTGTGTTGGCCATCACCTTGGTCAGAGGACAACTTGCTCCCTTTCATAGCTGCCAGGACAGACATGTGCTTGTGCTGCTGGGGTTTGCTGGGCTGTGCTGGCTGCTGGTCCCATGGTGCTGTGTGACCAGTGAGACCGTCTTGCAAACCCACCTCCTCTGCTCTAGCCCGGGTTTAGCACTTAGTTAAAAGTGTTGACAGCACCACACGGAGTGGAGCAGGTTTACAGCTGAGCTGGGATTGCTCAGCTCCTTGGCAAGAAAACGACAGGCCCCAAAGACTTTCTGTCTCTCCAAGGAAATCCTACGGTGCTTGTAGAGATGTTACCTGGACCAGCAGCAGGGGAGAAGCCTGGGAGGTGACAGGGACCCGCTTGCTTGCACATAGCATGCACATGAGATGAAGTTGGCAGCTGTGAAGCTCTCCCCACTTCCCAGCTGCCTCCTGGCTCTGGTGTATCCACCCTCTGCGAGGCTGTGCTGGTGGGGAGAGCCTGGAGAAGGAGCTGTGAACGGGGGAACCTGCTGGGAAAACAGGAGCTGGGGTTCTCCCAGCCAAACCTCACCAGTCCAGCCCTGCGAGTGAGGCAGGAGACAGGCTTCTGTGCACTCATTTTTTAGGAAAAACCACAAGAGCATGGTACAAAGAGCCTCGCTCTGCATCACCACATCCTTGTCCTGGATGGATGCAGCCATGGGAGGCCAGAGGAGAGCCAGCCCCAGCGTGGCAGCTGCCGGCAGAGGGCACGGCTGCCTCCCCACAGCCCAGTTAATCCCTGCTGGGGGAGGAATGGCCCACCGAGCCAAATTGTAAATACATCTGTGTCCTCCTTCTCCCTGCCACACATTTAAATCTATTTGATCCACTCTAATGGATTGATCTACAAGTTTGTGCACACACATCCTGCTTTAGACGGGGCGGCTGGCAGCGCCTCGCCCATCACGACCTGTCAGCTCCACTCAGCCTCACCTCCTCTGGGGAACGAATCCAATTACAGGATAAAGGGTTTTCTTCCCCTCCATATGGTCTCGGTAACGCTCCAGCTTTATCTTTCTTTAACCCCTTTCCTGGCGAGGGAGCTCACAAGCCCGGCGTAAGCGGCTCAGCGCAGTGGCCGCGCGTGGCTGCTATCTGATATGGGCCAAGGAGGTCTTCGCAGGGCAGCAGGGGTACTGGGAGGCACAGCAAGATTTGCACCTTCCTCCCTCTCCTCCTGCCCACCAGGGAGGAAATGAGTCCCTTTGGGAGGGAGATCCAGGGCAGCACATTCATTACAGCACCAGCCAAAAGCACAACAGCGAGCCCAGCTCCGTTTTGCTCTCGGCGTTGGTGCTCGTGGCCAAGGTTTAAGGTCCTGCTCATGGCCAGAATTCAGGCACAGATGTTGGCTTCATGACTGATTTCTTTTGCTTTTGCACTTCCCTACAAAGTCAGTCCCCACCCGCCTCTGGGCAAGTCGCTTTTGCCCGGGCAGCACTGAAGAGCCTTGCAGATGGACGGGGAGAGGCACCACAAAGGGCTCCCAGCTGCCAGCACTCCAGGACACCCACCTCCCTCAGCACATCCTCACGGTTTGCTGTTGCTCGAGCCCGGGGAACCAACCGTATCAGCTCAGTGCAAGTTAGTTATTTGATTATAATTATCATTTCTTGCTTTACACAGGACATGAAAGCCCAGAGCAGCTCAGGGCTCCGTCACGCAATGTGCTGACAAACAATGAATAAGAGACAATCTTGTCTCAAAGAGCTTAGCAAAGCAGAAAAAACCCTGTGAGAGGGAAGAATCCCCTCCCTTTCCTTGAAGACAAACACAAAGCAAGCCTCTCCTCTCGCATTAAACAGGGCCTGGATGTTGCTGTTGCCTTCTCTGTCGTAGAGTCAGCGTAGCAAACCATCTCTGGGAGACAGCCCATAAAGTTTCCCTGCTAGGAGACACCAAATTAAAGGCATCACTTTCCTTTTCTGCGACAGAGACACAGAGGGAGCCGAGGTTGCATTCAGGACACGTCCTGGAGGAACCAGCTATCCTCCCTGGTGTCGTTTGCCTGGGCTGAGTTTATGTGAGGCCTCCGGCATCGCTCCGGCTGTCGCTGACCTGAGGAGAGCTCTAAATCCACCAGCCTTGGGCTAGTGACTGAAACACTGGCCTCAGCTTGTCAGGGAGAAAGCTAAATCCATGAGGACAGTCCCATTAGCTCAGGCTTACCTGCTCCATATTCAGCTCCTAAAAAGTGGAAGGTCCCAGTCTGGATCTAGTTGATGGTCAGTTGAACATCCTCTTGGGCCAGTTGTTGGCAGTCCGTTGTATGAAAGGTTTCTGGGTACCAGGTATGAAGCTAAATCTGCACCACACCTTAGCTGGAAGAGTGGAGAGGATCCACTGATCAAGGAAAAGAAAAAATCTCTGTGAAAAATCCTGCTGATCCTTTCTCCTACCTCCCAACCCAGCCTGTTATGCCACCTCCTCTTCCCATAGCTGTGCTTCGTTTGTACAACTCTTCAGGTGAAGACCATACACCACCACAAAGATGTGGCAGGAAGTCTCACAGAGATGGGAGGTGAAAATTACTTTCTGGGAGATGAAAATTAACTTTCCTGTGAGATGTGTTTGTGTGTAAAACCTTGGAGATGCACCAGAGCTTTCAGATGCTGCTGGCACTGACAACAAGGTCCAAGTCTTTTGAAGGTGGATCATCCCAGTGGAATCTTTCACTGAGGTGGGTTGCTTTCTACCATGGAAGTTGGGAGGGACACGCTGGAATTGAGATGCACATGTGTTTGTGTATTAGCATTTCTGGGTTCTCCTTTAACATGCAACTAATTCTGAAAACAATGTTCCCCACTTTTCTATATCCAGAAGCCTGATAATGGCCAGGAGAGGAACGAAATCCCTCTAGGGAAAGCTTTATGGCCATAGGACTTCTCCACAAGAAACTCTTCCCCTCAAGCAAGGCCTATACTAGGAATTTCATGACTGGTTGTTCCACAGGACACACCATGAGATACTTCCAAGAGGCACAGAAATCCCATGGGGAACGCTTACCCCAGGACACCCAAGGCTGATGTGACCCACTTACTCTCACCATGTCCTACTTCTGCTCCTCTTGGATCTCCGCAGGCGGATCAGCGATTAGGACTTCATCCACCCCACCCACACCCCTCAGCCTTCCGCTCCCCTCTGCGAGCTCAGAGACACTCCACTCTTGCAGAAGACCTCATTCATCCAGCAAGACAGCATTGACTTTTTCCATCCACCTTGCCTTGGTGGAGGGCAGCAGTGGGAAGGAGGCTAAGGGCTTATGGCATTAACAGATCAGGGCCATTAACGCCACCACATGCCAGAGATTAATGGAAGAGCTTCCCTAAGGCGCCTTAGGCAGGTCTCCTGGAGAAGGTGCACCCATGACCCAGAAGGAGGAAATGAGGAAAGAGCTTGGATGAGACAAAGCATTGATGATCCAAGGTCCACTGACCCTGCTGAGAAGGGTTTCACAGTCTCATGTGTGCTGGGATGGGGATCCCACACCCCATACTGAGAGCTAAGAGACTGGGAGAAGCTTCTTTCTCTCCCAGTGCTCTCCCAGTGTGGCTACAGGCTGGTGCTGGTGTCTCTGCACTGTCTCTGGAGGGAATTCAGAACATCAGTACTGCTGAGGCTTGGCCTTCCCTCCCCAGGAGCACTGAGGTGCTTCTCCAGCAAGCAGCGACACTTTGTCAGGCTGGTTCCAGAGTTGTGGTTAAGGACCCTCCCTAAACCCTCCCAGTCCTTGCAAAGCTGCAGCCCAGATTGGTGTCCCATTTCCCTGGGTGGGGAGGAGGCTTGGGTGGAAGAGGTTCACTAGTAGCTCATGGGGACACAGGGAGCCCCAGGGCTGGCTTTACCCCATCCATCCCTGCCCGAGGTCCTTGGAGGACCAGCTGAATAACATCTTCATCCCAGAGAGAGGCAAGGCAGAGGAGGAAGTTCATGGTCTTTTACACTCTAACATAACCAGGGTAGACAACTCATGGCTCAATACAGCCAAAAGACCTGCCCTCAAAATTGCAGCCTTTGGGATGGAAAGCAGTTTTCCCTCCTACCTTTACCCAGCTCTGTGCACCAAGGAGGCCGTTGGCCACATCATCAGGGCTTGGCTTTGCTCTGTGATGGGGACACGCATCCATACCAGGCAACACCCACATTGAACCAGGCACCTGGAGAGGAGCAGCCAAACAGCCAAAGACAAGTCAACGGCTCAGACCCGTAGGACTCTGTCCAGTCTTCCCCCAGCATCCTCCCCAAGGTCAGTGGAGCAGAACTGGGTGCTCCCCAGTTCCAAAAGACTCCCATGAATTCCCTCCAGCTACCCAAGGACACCCCAAAGGCCGTGACCTACTGAGGACCCAACCACTGACCCACTTCCCCATCAATCGCCCAAAGCAACCGCTCGCCAACTCCCCACTGCTCCTCTTCCCAAGGGCTCCCCACCCCATCCCTTCCTCCCCCCAACTCCTTAAACAACATTAAACACTTAATGGCAATTAATACGCTTTAATGCAGGTTTTGGGGCCAACTGGCTGCTTAGAGGGTGCTTAAACCTCAACCCCTCTCAATCCTGTCGCCCTTGTCATACAAAGTTAGCCGAGCCCCTAATCCCACCTCCCCCCGTGCTCCCTCGAGGAGGCCCAAGGGTATAAAAGCTCCCCTGGCCCACGGGCAGTGCCAGCCCTGGACGTGGAGCAGGGGCAGCACGTCACCTCCCATCCCCTCGGTGCCTACCGCTGGACTTCTTCATCACCCTCTTTTTTGGAGGGGGGAGGATCCTTTCGTTGGGTATTCATCCGCATCCGGGGGGTTGGGGCTTCCTCGAGTTATTTTTTGATTGGAGTTGAAGCAAAATTAATTACAAAATCAGAGCATTTGTTGTTTTTTTTTTTTTTTAAAAAAAAGCCCAACCTTAAAAGCAAAGCAGCTGCCGCAGCATTGCCAGGATGAATGGGACAGAAGGTATCAATTTTTACGTGCCTATGTCCAACAAGACAGGGGTGGTGAGAAGCCCCTTCGAGTACCCCCAGTACTACCTAGCCGAGCCCTGGAAATACCGCCTCGTCTGTTGCTACATCTTCTTCCTCATCTCCACCGGCTTGCCCATCAACCTCCTCACCCTCCTGGTCACCTTCAAACACAAGAAGCTCCGGCAGCCGCTCAACTACATCTTGGTCAACTTGGCGGTGGCGGATCTTTTCATGGCCTGTTTTGGCTTCACCGTCACCTTCTACACTGCCTGGAACGGGTACTTCGTCTTCGGCCCCGCTGGCTGTGCCGTGGAGGGTTTCTTTGCCACCCTGGGAGGTAAGAGCTGTGGGGTGGGAGCTTGGATCCAAGGGCCAGGCTTGGTGATGGGTGATTTTGCTTCTTTAGGGGTTTAGGAGCCCAATTCCATCCCTTCACCATGCTGGTGGGGTGGTTGTGATGGATGTGGCAGAGCTCACCGTGCAAAGTGCCGCTTCCCTGTGGCTTAAAGAGAGATAAAACCAGAGATTTATGCAAGTTTGAGCTTAACACCAAGAAGCACCCGTCTTATGACTCGCTGGGCAGCTGGGAAATTAGCCCTGGTTTTAAAATTAATTTAAAATTAATGCCGTGTTTGGAGGATTAAACTCAGGGTGATGTGGCCCCACTGGTCAGAGTGCATTCAGGGGTTGAGTGGCTGTCAGAGACCTGCTGGGGAATGACCACATCGTGTTCTTGAATCAACGTCAAAGATCTTTGCCAAAAGGCTTCCCTTTGGGGGAAAAGGTGAAGGGAGGGTTCAAGGAGGGAAGAGACATCCCTTGGAAGAGGGACAGCTCAGGAGAGGGATGTCCTGGAAGGGGTACAGGCATGGAGAGGAGGCGTTCAAGACAAGGAGAGGGCTCACAGCTTAGCTAGTAGAAAAAGGAAGATGCAGCAGCTCTTAACCTGAGAAGATGAGGAGGAAAAGGAGGATTCAGGGTCACACAGAGCTAGGGAAAGCAGGCCCAGGCTTTGCAGCGATTGCTCAGCTCTTGTCCCACTTGTGTGCAACATAAACGCCCTTGGGAGCTTCTTTATGTCATTTCTCAGGGACACGAGAGCTGCAAATGCTGCGTCCTGCAGAAAGCCCCTGTGCAAAACAGGGAGAATTCATTCTGCACCCCGCGCCCACGCGACACCTCGTGATGGAGCTGACAACTGCTAATCCTTGCTGTGGAGAACCAGAACCACTGCGAGGACTTCAGGGTTTTTTTTTTCCCCCTAAATGGGGTGATTTCCCACAATGATGCTGATCTGAAGGAAAAAAAGGAGATATTCTGAAAACATTCAGGCAAAGGGAAGACATCCTGATCCAAGCCAAGGATGGGCATGGTCTTGGGGCTAGAAGATCATCCAGGTCTGCACCATTTCTGATCAAGCCAGGCTGTGGGGTTTCAGGCAGCATTGTTTGCCCTTCCAGTGTTTGTATCTAGTAAAGAACAAGGAGGCTCCTGTTCCCAGGGAAGAAAGTTTGATGGGAAGCAGCCGCTGTGCAAGCAGCAGGTCTCCAGCGAATCCTGGCACAGGGTGTAGTTATCAGCAGATTATCACGGCTGGGGGCATTACCAGCCTTACAGCACCGACTAAACACTCCGAATCCCCTGAAGTTTAATTATCCCTTATAAATACATGTGCCTGCACGCCCACCCACGCAGCCTCCCCCGTACATCTTCCCCTGATCCGGCACCGGCGGAAGGCTCATGAAATACACATTTAAAAGCATCAACAGGTTTGGAGGCATCTGGCATCTTTGCCGGAAACTGTTCTTCCTCCCGCCCGGGGGGAATTCACCCCCTTGAGTTTTCAGTTATTAAAACCCCACGACCATCCCCCTCCTCCATCACCATCAACCCCCTGCAGCACAGACGTTCCCTCAGCGCCCAAACCCAGACACGGAGGTTCTCAAGTCCTTGAGGAGGATGCTGGTTGTCCGCTGCTGATTCCCACCTCTACAGGTCCCTCTGCTTTGCCTCGCAACCCTGAAGGGAAAACCGAGCCCAGAGGAGCTTTTCCCACCACCCTACGCTCTCAGTTTCTCTCCCTCCCCCAGGCCAGGTTCCCTCAGTGCCCAAACCCAGACACGGAGGTTCTCAGTCCTTGAGGAGGATGCTGGTTATCCCCTGCTGATCCCCACCTCTACAGGTCCCTCAGCTTTGCCTCACAACCCTGAAGGGAAGACCGAGCCCAGAGGAGCTTTTCCCACCACCCTACGCTCTCAGTTTCTCTCCCTCCCCCAGGCCAGGTCGCCCTGTGGTCCCTGGTGGTCTTGGCCATCGAGCGCTACATCGTGGTCTGCAAGCCCATGGGCAACTTCCGCTTCTCTGCCAGCCACGCCATGATGGGCATCGCTTTCACCTGGGTCATGGCCTTCTCCTGTGCTGCTCCACCCCTCTTTGGATGGTCCAGGTGAGTGGAAGGGTGCTCAGCAGCAGTCCCAGCTGCTCCACGAGCACCCCGGTGGGGCAGGAGCTGAAGCTCCAGCTGAGAGAGCAAAGAACACATGGGACCTCAGCTGCCAGTCTTAGGATGTCCCTGTGTCCCCTAACCAAAGGCAGGCACAGGCTCAGCACCTCCAGCTCCCACAGCCCTCCATGCTGTCCTTACCTTTGCAGAGGAACTGGAGCTTTGACAGGCACAGCTCATCTCATGCCATGAAGACCCATTTCCTCTCTGCAGACCAGCCCAGCTCACAAGGCTGCTCTGGGAAGCCAAACCTGGCCTTGCTGATGTGCTGGCACCCCAACATCGCTCCTGGGAGTCCTGCAGTACCTTTCCCAGCACCCCAATCCCACTCCCCCAAGCCCATCTGTCCTGCTGCCACCATCACAGCACTTTTCAGCCCCCCACCAACAAATGCCCCCCAATAGGAGCAGAGGCAACACTGGCTGCTCCCAGCACAGGCTGCTCCCTACACTACAGTGTGTGTGGCCTCTGGGCAGCTGAAGCCCACGCCTGGCTCTTGCATGGACCCACGTCCCCAGCCAGGAGCTGATGCAGCAGCCAAAGGCCACTTGGAGTGTAGGGGAGGAGCTGGAGGTGATTCCTCTACTGCTGCAGCTCCAGCCCCTCCTGATACCCAGAGCTGCCCTGGGGGTCCTCAGCAAGCCCTTACGAGCCCCCTTGGGCACGTGCAAGAGGTGGCTTTGGGGCCAAAAAGCCCCTTTACCATCCACCTGTGATGAGGCACAGCCAGACAGTCCCTCTCCATCCCTGGACTGGGTTCCCTGCCCACGTAGAGGGTCCTTGGCTCCCAAGCAGACCAGGGCTGCATCCCTTTGAGGCAGAGCCCCTCCAGACCCAGGCTGTGCATCCCCCCACCCCACGCAGCCCTTGTCCCCGCTCAGTGTCCCTCCACCTGCAGCAGGAGGGGAGGTGGCTCCTGGCAGGCAAGTGCTCAGCCACGCAGGAAGGAAATAAATAGCCCGTTCCCTGGGGGAGGGAGAGGATGTCACAACAAACCTTTGGTGTTAGCTCAGCTCGTGATGGCCCCCGAGGAGCCACACGCTGCAGAACAGCAAGGCCACACTCACGGCAAGCAGAGAAGGGGAGGAGCTCACCCAAAACATGCACGACACTCTTGGAGCATCCCCCATCCTTGGGGAATGGGATCCCCAGGGTGAGCCCCTCCTGTTGCCCCCAGGGAGGCTCCTGGTGAAGATTTTAACCTTTCTCTCTGGCAGATACATGCCGGAGGGGATGCAGTGTTCCTGTGGCCCCGACTACTACACCCACAACCCCGACTACCACAACGAGTCCTACGTTCTCTACATGTTCCTCATCCACTTCATCATCCCAGTCGTGGTCATTTTCTTCTCCTATGGGCGCCTCATCTGCAAAGTCCGAGAGGTAACGTCGGGAGAGGATGAACAGGGACAGGGTGGGCAGCTTGGGCAGGAGAGGGGAGGTGGTCCTGGGCAAGAAAGCTACGAGGTGACCCTCACCACACTCCCTGCCCACAGGCAGCTGCCCAGCAGCAGGAGTCAGCCACAACCCAGAAGGCCGAGAAGGAGGTGACACGGATGGTGATCCTCATGGTGCTGGGTTTTATGCTGGCCTGGACACCCTACGCCGTGGTGGCGTTCTGGATCTTCACCAACAAGGGAGCGGACTTCAGTGCCACCCTCATGTCAGTGCCTGCCTTCTTCTCCAAGAGCTCCTCCCTCTACAACCCCATCATCTACGTCCTCATGAACAAACAGGTGAGATGCCCTGTGTCACCCAGGGTGAGCCTCTGCCCTTGGCTTGCCAGCCCATTGGGGTCACCACTGGCCCCTCGCTCTTTCCCAGAATCACTGAATTGCTGTGGTTGGAACCGACCTTTACAATCATTGAGTCCAACCATTGACCCAGCCAGGTCACCACTAACCCAGTCCCTCTGCACAGCGAAGTGGTTGAATCTCAGCCCTGGGGGAGCAGCAAGCTCGGGGGCTGCTGGGGACCCCTGGTCCTGCAGCTCATCCCTGCTGGCCCCTGATACCATCACTCTCCATTTATCTCCCCTCTATCAGTTCCGTAACTGCATGATCACCACAATCTGCTGTGGCAAGAACCCCTTTGGGGATGAAGACGTCTCCTCCACTGTATCCCAGAGCAGGACCGAGGTGTCCTCTGTCTCCTCCAGCCAAGTGTCACCTGCATAGACCATGGACAGTTTGAACTGGCGTGACTGGCCGAGCTTGGGGACCAAGACAGACGCCCACAGTCTCATTCCACACGGTCACCCCCCGTGCCCCCACACCCCCCTGCATGAGTGCCGAGCTGCAGGAGCCTCCCCTGGCCCCAGGCTCGCTCGCTGGGACACCCCTGCACCCACTGGTGCAGACAGCACCCTGAGCTCTCCCACACTGCCACCGCCCCTCGCAGGGGAGCCCGGCTCCCTTCCCCAGCTCCAGGGAGCTGGTGAGCTTTTGGGGACTGTCCTCACCCATCAAAACTCCCTGTTAAAGCCCGATGTAAAGACCCCATCCCATCAAAACAGCAGCAGCCAATGGGAAACCCCAAACCACAACATTTTCCACCCCAAAACGTGCTCCCCGCTCACATCCCTTTTCCCTGGAGTGTCGCAGAAACACTCAGCTCTCATTTGCAAAAAAAAAACCAGCTTAAGTATACCAACAAAGCACCACTGCAGAAGCCCCAGAAGCACAACCCCGTGGCTGGAGCTGTCCTGGCTGCCCCCAGCCAGCCCCTGAGCCTGGGGCTTGCTGGAGCTCAGCCCCCCTCTGCCAGCTCAGCCGAGGGAAATCGATACCTCTAGTCTTTATAAATCAATATAACAAATGGAGCTGCGAGCAGGCTTTGCTTCAAGCCCAACTCTGTATCCCCAAGACAAGGCTGTAGATATATATATAAATATATTTTTGTCTTGGAACCTGTAAATATTTGCTCGCATACTTTGAAGTCTCTATCTTTCTCAGCCCTTTCCTTTCTCCTCCTGCTCCTCCCAATTCTAAAGCAGAGAAACTGTCTTTCACCTCCTCTCCTGCCAGCTGGGCAATGCACGGCCAGCCTCAGAGGGTGGGACTGGTCCCTGAGCACTTTCCTGTACATATTTTATAAATAAATAACGTCGCATCAGCACAAGGACTTCAACAGAAGAAATAGGGATTAAAAACTAATAAACAAAGAGAAGCAGCACAGAGAAAAATACAGATGCTCGGTCCTTGTCCTTTCTCTTGGACTGTGTTGGCAAGATGCTGGTGTCCAGCTGAGAAAACACAGAGCTGGTGTTGGAGACACAAGCCCAGAGCTGTCTCAGAACCCATGGGAAAAGGGGATCTGGGGGTTCAACCAGCAACCCTCCCCAGAAGGGTGACAGCCCCCAAAAAAAGGCCAAAAAAAGACACAGACAGGGCCCAGGGCAGCCAGCTCACTGCTTGCACCATGGCCCTCCCTGCCCAGCCTTCCACCAGCCATTCTTTTTTCACACTCTAATATTTAAGCATCCCCCATATAGCATTAAATAAAGCTTGGGCAGAGAGCTTTTTGCAGAGTTCAAGTTCCCCTCCCCGCGGGGCCCTTCGAGTCAGCATCGTTAAGGAATTGGCAGAGTCAGGGAAAAATCGTTCCCTGTGTCAGTGAATTTGTTATGGAGCTGGCTGGAGAGCTGTCCCGGGCTCCCACCCTCCTCCACCCTCCTCCTTCAACGCACTCACACCCCTCTCAGGCATTTCTCTTCCTGTTTTTTTTTTTCCAAAAACAGTGGGAAGCCCAAGCCTCATCCCTGGGATGGGAAGGCAGGAGTTAGAAAGCACCTTTTGCTCCAAACCCACCCGTGCAGTCATGCCCTGGGAAGGGGGGGGAAGGATGCTGCCTCCAGCCCCAGCTCCCCGGGCACTCCCCTGACCTCTGCACCCACCTGGGCTGTGCCCGATTGGAGGCTCCTGGCCAAGGGGTGATGCCGGGTGCAGGTCTGGGTACCACTCCTACACCAAGAGCTAGGCTGAATAATTCATGGCCTGCTCTCCCTGGGTCTCGGGAGCCTCTTTTTCTTCACCTACAAAGCAACAAGCCCATTTCCTTTTGTTCTTTGAAGCAAGGGAGCAGCAGAGGAGCGGAGGCACCGGGGCTTTTTTATAGCGATTGAACACGCTGCGTGCAAAGGAGGCCTCCTCAGCATTGCTTATCTCACTCCCTGGACTTCTGAGTGCAATATATTACAGGAGCTCAACCCTCCAGAACAGAGCACGGTACCTGGCCCTGTATCTCCCCCCCACTTTTTCTTTTTTATCCTTTTTTTAAATGCAGCAGTTATAGTTGAGGGCTGCTCACCTCCTGCCGCCGTGCAGCGATGCTGGAAGAATTCACAACGAAGCAGCAGACTCTGGAGGGGTCCCAGCAGCCTGGGACCACCCACAGGATGCTCCAGAGAGTCAGGGACCACCTTGGGGTGGGTTGAGGCTTTGAGGCTGAGTTCCCCATGGGTGCTAGAGGGAAGGAGCAGAGTGCCCCTGCCCTGCGGTGTGTCACCATCTTCAGAGCCAGTGGATGTCATGAGCACTAGGGATTGTCCCCAAAGCCCTGGGGATGCTTTGCAGAGGGGATCATCTCCAGGAAGAAGAGCTTTACCTCCTTGGTGCATATCCACCTTGCTGCAAGGAGCCTTCTCAAGGTGGTTATTGCCTGGATGGGCTGTGTGAATGTGGTGTCCTGGTGATACTCCCAGAGGTGCAGGCAGCTCGAGGTGATCCACGATGCAAAGGAGGAGCTGCTTTATTTGGGATGGAAGCTGCAGATGAGAATAAAAAGATAAAAGACCTTCTGCTGCTGCCTCCAGCCCCTCTCTCTCCGAGGTGGCCCCACAGCAGCAGCTGATAGTGCTAATAAGGTTCAATGATAATGGAAAATTCCAGCAAAAAAATTAAAGCATCCAAACTGCAGCACTGGTTTCTCCAAAACCACGGAGGCAGAGGAGTGCAGCAGCCAGGCAACCTGCCACCAAAAGCCAGGACCTCATCTGGTCCTCACTGCCTCAACCTTTCAGTAGCAGAAAGCATCTCATCAAACAAGTGGGGTTTTTTTTCTTTTCTGTCCCCCTCTCCTGGTTTTAAACACTGTTTTTGGGAGGTGTGAAGTCAGTTTTCTTCCAGCTGCCTGCCAGGCTGTGCTCCCCTCGTATTTCAAATCCAGGGGCTTTTAAAGATGTTCCTGATCGATCCAACACTTATTTATATGCCAACAACAGGGGAAGATGGTTAGTTCAGTTATTAAATTTAGAGAGCTGACAAGAGCAATCAGAAGATATATCACTTAATAGGAGATTAAGAGGGAAGCAGCAGGAGCCCGGATTTCTGACCCAGTGTTTCAGATTGTTTTATACGTGTATATCTATGTATTTTTACTGCTCAGATGGCAACATAATGAAATGATACAATTGCATGCTTTGCCCACAGGGGTTTAGCACTAACTGATTTTGCAACAGCTCATCTAATCTCAAAGGTTCCAAAGGCTTTGGTGTGGGCTGCAAAGGAGATTCTCCCATCCAGGGGCATCTCCTGGCAGAGGGGAACCAAGGGCTGGGGGGCTAGAGCCAAATTGGGGAGCACGGTGAGCACATGGAAGAGCTTGAGCTTGGTCTCACCATCCTCAGCAACACAGAGCTTGGCCACCAGCCCCTTGCCACCCTTGGTGGGAGGAAGTCATGCCCATGGAGCCAGTGGCACAGATCACTCCTCACCCTCTCTGCTAGGACCCTGGTTCCAAAAGCTTTGGTGTGGGCTGAGGGGAACCAAGAGCTGGGGGGCTAGAGCCAGACTGGGGAACACAGTGAGCAGATGGAAGAGCTTGAGCTTGGTCTCAGCAACACAGAGCTTGGCCACCAGCCCCTTGCCACCCTTGGTGGGAGGAAGTCATGCCCATGGAGCCAGTGGCACAGATCACTCCTCACCCTCTCTGCTAGGACCCTAGCACATCATCACTAGTGCTGCTAGCACTAGTGAATCACTAATTCCCATGACTTGGAAAGGCAGACAAATGGGAACCTGGTTTTGAGATTCCTTAACTCATTTTCACACAGCTAAGCTTTTATCACCTTCATTACATCTCCATTTCAATAAAGCTCCTCATATTAGAAGGACAAGACACCCAGTGACAATTATTGCTCTTTAAAATTTGATGAACTTCATGTGTGGATTGGATCTGGGAACATCAGACCAGTTTGGCACGTCCAGGAAAGAACCATTTGGTTAAATAACCTGGGGCAGGAGCTGCCCTTGAGAAGCCCTTGGACAACCCCCAACTTTCCCAGATGGGAAGTGACTGTGTGCACCAGCCCCAAGGAACTGGGAAACCTCCAAACCCAGCCCCAAGAAACAAACCCTTGAAAGAAAAAAAAAAAAACACAACTCATTCAGGAGTTATTTCATTCTACTTTTCCATAAATATATTGATATTTTCAGGCACTGCTTGCATTCAACAAGGATCATTCCAGCATCACTCACTCATAGCAGATAATTGCACACAGAGCAGGTACCATCAACTTCTTCAGCATCATTGCTCTGAGGTCGCTCAGCAGCCCCTGGCTGCTACCACCTAAATTCACATGCAATTGAGAAAGGCAGCCAGACTCAGCCAGGAAACTGAGACAGCTGGAAATTTGGGCCCAAAGGGCATTTCAGTGTCTAACTCCTATCCCTGCTGCAGCTGGGACTGCTCCTCCTTACCCAAGTATTGCCATCATCTGTTTTAGGAAAACTGCAGTAATTGGCTCAATTCATTTTAAATCAGTTATCATTTGTGCAAGCAGCAGTCAGGGGGGGGGAAAGCAGCTTGTAGTTAATAACATCTCTAATTTGGAGACATCCGCAGGGATGCTGAGGGGGGGAGAGCTCAGCAAGGGACCGTTCTTTGGGCTTCGCCCAGCAGCGGCTGCACGAGTCCCCTGCAGCCACGGGGCACGGGCCAAATCCTGCCCCAGAACCACACACCAGGCACTCATCCTGCCCCGGGGCTGATCCCCCAGGCTGGGGCATCGCTTCCTGGCGTCTCTCCTGGGACATGTTTATCATGGCTGAGAGCAGGAGCAGCAGCCGGGCTGCCGGAGGGGCTGGCTCTGGCCATTTGTCTCTGCCAAAGGAGAAGCATCTCCCTGTCCAGCCACGCCAGCAGCTCTGGAAACAGCAAGATTAAGATGAAAAAAAACTCCCCCCTTCCCTCTCTGCTGTTCCACTGGCAGAGCTGGGAGGGCCCCAGTCTCACCCCAGCCCCTCTGTGGGGTGCAGGGACCCCAATATCAAAGGGAGAAGCTGCTGCTGTTGGGGTGACAGCTTAGGAGAGGCCAAAACTTCCCCCTGCCAGTGCCAGGGGCACTTTTCAGAGCCCCAAGAGCTTCTTCTCCACCAGGCTGACCCCAGGGAGACCCAAGCAGCGTTTGTACCCCCAGGAGGGTGCACGAGCACCCACATTTGTGCCACTTCCCAGCAGGGACCCCCCCAGCCTGTGCAGAGGCTCTCAGAATCCATCACCACTGCCCGTGTCACGTTAGCAGCAATAAAAAGATTCAAACTGCAATTCCTTACTTTTATGAACAAATGGCCCTGGATGGATGATTCAGGCAGCATTCAATTTCCAGCAAGAAAGTGTCAGCAAAAACCCAGCCTCTTTCATGTAGGTGGATAACTGCAAATAAAAAGTAGGGAATTATTAGCACTTAATACTTGGTGGGTTTTTTTACTCCCTAGTGCTCTTCTCTGTGGTAGGTGCCAAACACTTTAGATAAACTAACAGGCCGGGGGGGGAGCTGGCTAAGGGAAGATGCAGAGATGATGGTGACAGCTCTGGACACCAAAACCATCCCTGTCCCACTGCCTGTCCCCTCCAGAGCCCCTTTTCTCCTCCCCACAGCCCCTTCTCCCATCTCCTCACCCCTGCCCTCCCATTCACAGCTCGCTGCCACCAACACAAGAGCCCCAGGTCCCCCCAGCCCCAGGGTGGCACAAGCCCCAGCCCCAGAGGGGTCCAGAGAGGCTTCCATGTGAATCTGGGGCAGCTCCTGGCTGTGGATGACCATGGAGAGACAGGCACCAGCCTCCTCCAGACTCTATTTCTCCTTCATCAAGACCAGCTATATTTTTCTTGTTCATCAGACTGACAAATGGGCAGAAAACAGACTTCTGGCTATTTCCTGCACAAGCTGCCCACTCCTCCTCTCCCCTCGGCGATGACTGAGAGCTGAAGAAGCAGGAATAGCATATAAATTTCCTCCCTCCTTTAATAAATACCTCTATTACCTAGTGCTTTCTCCCAGCTCTCTCCAGCTGGCTGCTGCAGGCTCCTTCTCCCTCTCTTGGTGGCTTGCTGCCCGCTAGCCAGACGTGATAAACCAAAATTCTCATTTCTATAGGGAATAAACAGCAGGACTGAGCCAGGCTGGCTGCAGAGGGGAGAAAGCCCCTCTCTGGGGTCTGGCTGCAGCTTTGCATCACCCCAGGGAGCCCAATGAATCCATTTATTAGAGAAGGTGGGGTTGGGGCTTGTCTCACTGCATGGCAGCAGCTCATGTCCTCTCTTAGGACACCCTGCCCTGGTCCCAAAGAGGAGGAGGAGGAGGGGGAGGATGAGGAGAGCTCTCAGTCCCCAGTGCTGCAGATGTAGCTGAGCTTGTCCCAGGCACTGCTGTGCACCTTGAGATTTCATGCAGGAAGGGAATAAGGACAAATCATCTTAAAGTCTCACCGAGATGGTGCAGGGGGAGCAAGAGAGTTTGATGGTGGAGGGAAAGCCATCACAGGATGATTTGCACTGTGGTCAGCAGTGAAAGCTGCCTCCTGAGGCAGCTTCTTTCTGCTCAGGAGCAGAAGTGATGCAGGTGGCTGCTGCTGGAAAAACACTGGTGGCAGAGAAAGTCAGGATGTCTCAGGAGAGGGGCAGTGCCTGCCTGCCACTCCTGCAGAAGGCTTCTAGCATGGGGAGAAAGAAGGGGGACCAAAGGAAAGGTATTGTTGAGGCAGGGGATACAAGTGGAGACCCCACATCCAGCTCAGGGCCTCTGGAGGGTCCACGCTGGCACGGCTGGGGTGGCAGGGGATGGTGTCCTGGCAGCACTGCAGCCAGGCAGCCTCCTCCTGCACACCCACGGACCCCAGAGCTCCTAGGACCATGGATCTGCCTTCTGCTGGGGGCACGGAGCAGGAGGGGGGAGATACCCCCACTTCACAGCTGCAAAGCAATTGGTAGCATCCAGGCAATGTACAGCACAGGGAACAATCACCCTGCCTTGCCTTACTGACCTGCAGGCATCCAACAATGTCCCATGGAACCCCCAGACTCTGCTGAGACCACCTGAATTCCCATCCTCAGCTCTCATGCACAAACACAAACAAGCCAGGAGGTTGGCAGCCTGACCCCTTGCTGGGTTTCTCCTCCCTGCACCTCCTTTTATTCCAAACCCTTTCTGCAGCTGTTGGGGACACCCAGGACAAGGTTTACTTGGCCAACGTGTGGTGGGACTTTGACACCAGACCCCTTGGAAGTACAGGCAGCCTTCCCAGATGGCTTGAGCATCACGGTGGGGTGGCAGAGACCTTGCTCCAGCCCTACCCCAGATGGTCTGTAAGACAACAGGTAAAAACCATCATCCTTTTACACACCCAGTAGCACCAACAACCCCGTGGAGAATCCAGCTACCCCTGCAGCAGGTACATCCTCTGTGCTTTATGCAGGAGAAGCTGCTGCAGTCCCACCATCCCCTCTCCCACCCCCCAGGCAAGCAGCATTGCTTTCCCCATTCCCCATGGCACAGCCCACGAGCCTCCCTCACAACTCAGTTGATAACAGTGCTTTGCCAAGCCTGGAAAAAACCCACCTTAAAAAGCAGTATTAGGGGGTGGCAGCCACCCAATTTCCCCCGTAGCCAGCACTTGGTGTGTCTCACCCGTTTCCTGGAGTCTATTTAACTTCTAAATTTAACAAGCTCCTAAACAAGTAATAGCAGCAAGTGGCAGCACCCGGCTCCCAACCTGCAAGTGGCATTTCAGGGGCCAGGCTGCCATCAGCACGAGCAATGGGAAATTTCTCAAATGTCTCTTTGATTTATGGCTCTAGTTAATTCTCCAGGAGGCCTGTGAGCTGCCCCGGGTGCACGAAACCTCGGAGGGATAAATAATTTACCAGGTGGTTAAATATTCTTTAAGGTCTGGAGAACATCAGCAGGAGCACAGATTTGGGGGGGATAACATGAAACTACAAATTGAGCATAAAAAAGGAGGGGACTGGCTCAAACTGGGCACTGACATCAGCTTGGTTCTGAAGGAGCCCCAGGATGCAGCAGCAAAGCTGATGCCAAGGGAAGGGGAGGACCAGGACATACCAAAACTGCTGCATCTCCAGCCATGGGGGATCAGACAGAGCAGGGAGCAGGGTAGGGAAGTGTCCCCCCAGGCTGTGAGGTGCAGATGTGCAGTGCAGATGTGCAGCGTGGTCTGTCCTGCCTGGGCAAAAGGTGTTTGTTAAGCAGGGAGCTGGGAGGGAAGCAGAGGGAGGGGAGTGCCCAGGGCAGGGGAGGCTGCCTCGCCTGGCAGGGCTCCAGCAAAGCTGCATTGTGCTTTGGGTGAGGGTGATGCAGCCCCAAAAGTGGCCTGGCACTGCCTGGTGCCCTTGGAGACCAGGCTGGAAGGATGCAGCGTTTTGGCAGCAGATGTTTGCTGAAATGGGATGTCAGGGGGGATGTTTCTCACGTGCTCTTCCTCTTCCTCACCCATGAAATCCTCCAGGAGTCCCTTACACCCCACGCTGGAGGGCTGATGCTGGGGGAAGACCACAGTGCAAGAGCCACCGAAGGAGAAGGATGGGGAGGAGAAACCAAAGGGCTCCCTCCTCAAGAGCCCAGCACCACCTCAGTCCCAGGTCGGGAGGTTTTGGGAGTCCCAGGGCAGCCGCGGGTGGCAGGCAGGGCTGGCTGCGGGGGAGCCCGGCGGAGGTAGATGGCAGCAGAGCCTGGCTCTTGGGATGCAACAGCCGGGATGCGACA
>NW_008606794.1:0-1836 GCF_000691845.1 Merops nubicus
AAAAAAGAGGCACCAAAAAAAAGAGGCACCCAAAAAAGAGGCACCAAAAAAAAAAGAGGCCCCCAAAAGAGAGGCCCCCCCAAAAAAAAGCCCCAAAAAAAGGGCACCCAAAAAAAAAAAGGCCCCAAAAAGGCCCCAAAAAGGCCCCAAAAAGGCCCCAAAAAGGCCCCAGCACTTCCCCACAGCCCCAGTTCCAACCCCCTGAGAAGCTGCCAGAACAGGCTCCTCCTGTGGAGCATCATCCACAGCCCCACAGTGCCACCTACGAGGAGCTGGGGGGAAGGACATCATCTGTTGGCAGCCAAACACCCCCAAAATCCTCCACTCAGCACCTGAAACCCTCCAAATTCTCTTGGTTTCAGTCCGTGGTGCTTCTCTGCAAATATTTAGATGCACAGAAAGCAAGGCCCTGAGGGGAAGAGTTAATTATCTTAATTAATTCAGTTTTCCCCCCCCCAAAAATGATAAATTTGGGGATCTTCTACCACAGCACTGAAGAGTTTCAGCAAGTGAACCAGTCCCTGACACACACATATAATCAATGAGTGACAAATTAGCAAGGAAATGTCATTAGCAAGGGAAAGATGAGCTGGGAGAAGGAGAAATTAAAGGATGAAGGACCTCCAAGGGTGGGCTGAACATCCAAGGTGGTTCCTAGAGACCACCAGAGACCTTCAATGAGGATTTCAGATGCTGGGAGGCAGGAAATCAAACCCTCCTCTACCTCCTGGGCAACCCAGCAAGAGCTTCTCTCTGTTGAGGGCCTACAAGAAAGCTGGGGAGACTTTTCACCAGGGTTTGTAGTGGTAGAACCAGAGGTGATGGCTTCAAACTGGGAAAGAGGAGACTCAGATTAAAAATTAGGAAGAAGTTCTTCATGAGGAAGGTGGTGAGACCTTGGTTGAGGCTGCCCAAGGAAGTTGTGGATGCTCCATCATTGGAGAGGTTCAAGATCAGAGGGGAGGAGGCTTGAGGAGGTGTCCTGAGCTTGGAACTAGATGGTCTTTAAGGTGCCTTCAACCCAAACCATTCCAATTTTAGGATTCTATGTTCTGGACCTTAGAAATCTGTAGGAGAAAGGTAAAATTCATCCAGGTCTATGTGCAGCAGTCACTCACTCTTCACTGAATCCATTCCTCCATGAACCTCAGCCAAGGGACAACTGCCCAGGACCAGGGCAGGGGTTGCTACTGGAATTTTGAAGTCCTCCTTCCACCCCAAACCACCCTAGGATCCCACAAATCCCCAGCTACAAGTCGTTTTACTTTCCAGGATGGAAAACTCTCCTCTTAAAACTTCTCCTCCCTCCAAAGAAACCACAGCACAGCGAAAACCTCCCCAAAAAAAACCCAACAAAAGATGGTTCCTCCAGCTCTGCATCTTCAGAAGGAACTTGGCATGATGACTTTTTTTTCTTTGACTTTTTTTCTGGTATTTTCTCTTCAAGCAGCTTCCCTGAGGGTGCTTGACCTGCCCATAAATTTAGGGGAGGTTTCCAAGTCAACTGAGAGGACACCAAAGAGCTGCTTGGTCCCAGCAGTGCAGGAACATCAGCACAAGCTGTCCAGGGGACCTGAGGACACCCAAGAAGTTGTGTTTGAAACACAGATGAGGGCTACAACAAAGCTGAGTCCCAGGATTGTCTCCCACGAGGAGCACTGGAAAGTCCTCCAGAAGCACAAAGAGTTGGTTGGGTTAGAGGAGAACTTGAGATCAACAAGTCCAACCCTTCCCCCAGCACTGCCAGGTCCTCACTGCCCCGTGTCCCTCACCCCACATCTCCAGGGCTTTGAACCATCTCCCATATTCTCTTCTTCTTTTTCCTTTCCTTGAAAG
>NW_008606795.1:0-9136 GCF_000691845.1 Merops nubicus
GGGCGAGCAGGATGGAGGAGCTCTCCTCACACAGCCACTGCAGGGGCTGAGCCTGCACCCCAGGAGCAGGGTACTGCAGCCAGTTCTGTGCCTTCCCCCCCCCGAAAGGACCTTGAGGGGCTGGAGCATGGCCAGAGAAGGGCAACGGAGCTGCTGGGGAAGGGTCTAGAGCCCAAGTGTGGGGAGGAGCAGCTGAGGGAGCTGGGGGTGCTGAGCCTGGAGCAAAGGAGGCTCAGGGGAGACCTTCTGGCTCTGCACAGCTCCTGACAGGAGCCTGGAGCCAGGGGGGGGTCGGGCTCTGCTCCCAAGGAACAAGGGACAGGACAAGAGGAAAGGGCCTCAAGTTGCCCCAGGGGAGGTTGAGGTTGTCCCTGAGGAACAATTTGTTCCCCTGGAGGGTTGCCCAGGGCTGTGCCAGGCTGCCCAGGGCAGTGGTGGAGTCCCCACCCCTGGAGGGGTTTCCAAGCCGTGGAGATGTGGGGTGAGGGACACGGGGCAGTGGGGACCTGGCAGTGCTGGGGAAGGGTTGGACTTGATCTGAAAGGTCTCTTCCAACCACAATGATTCTGTGATGTTATGACTCTGACCCTGCTCCATCTGCACTGCCCAGGGGTCACCACGTTGGGTCCCCACATTGAATCACCTCCTTGCTGCCCTGGTTCCTGCCAGCCTCCAGCTCTGGCACCAGGGACAAGTCGTTGCAGCAGCTGTGTGGCTGCAGCCTGAACTTCACGACTCTGTAAAAGAAGAGCTATTTATTGAAAGCACAGAGACATTCCTCATGCCAAGCCCAGGACGGGGTTAATGCCAGAGTGGTTCCCCAGCTCACAGCCTGTGTGTGCTGAGTGATTATTTGATCAGATAACGGGCCTATTAAAGTGTTTGTCAGGAAACAGAAACCCCTGTTATCTGAAGGAGGCTGTCAGGGGCAGCCTTTGATCTGCCAGACGAGCTGTAGAGCGGGTCCCCATCACCTGCAGCTCAGCCTTCCAGGGTTCTTCTGCAGACCCCGGGGCACAGCAGCAGGAGGGCTGAGAGGCTGAGGGGCCACATCCTGCCAGGGCACCCCTGTTTGCCCTGCCAGAAAGCAGCAGGGACAGCGGGGGCTGAGTGGCTTTACCCCTTCTCCCTCCCTGGCCCTGAGCAAGAGGGTTTCCCAGGGCTGCCTCTGCCTGGTTTAAGCTTTTCTGCAGTACATCAAATACTCTGATCCCAAGGTGGCACAGCCCGAGGGGACCCAGCCTGACCCAGCGCTGAGCTGGAGGTGGGGCTGGGGGCTCAGCTGTGCCCGCTGTGGCTCCTGCTGCAGCTCTGCTGGGCAGAGGGACAGGAGTTATCGGGGTGCCTCTGGGCTCTGCCCCATGGGCAGCATGGGTCCTGCTCAGCTCTAAGCTGGATGGAAAATTTCAGAGTATTTAAGTTGCTGTCGTGTGAGGGGTTTGATGAACGGCTCCGTGCTGCTCTGGGTGAGTCTCATTGCTGCTGGGTCAGCTCTCGTCAGGGGGCTCTGTGTGAGTCTGGAGACCAAGGGCAGTGCTGGACCAGAGGAGCCCTGGTGGAACTCCTCATTCTTCCTGACTTGCTGACATCAAACCCTGAGCACGCAGGAAAACCATTTCTGGAAAAAACTCTGATCAGCTTTTTGACAGAGGGGATGCACAGCCCATCTCCAGCAGTGACCCCACAGCTGGGCAAGCTGTGAGCAGGGTCCTGGGGGGCTCAGGGTGGGTGTCACAGGGGTCCTGGGGGTTCAGGGTGTGTGTCACTGGGGTCCTGGGGCCCTGGCTCTTTTGGGTGCTGCATTTCCACACCAAACACAGGAAGGGCCATGGGGTCCTGGGCCCTGCACTGCTGAGGAGCAGCCCCCAGCACTCGGGTGCAGTGTGTGCTTCAGGCTTTGCATGGCTGGAAATTTAATTTTTAATACCTTTGAGATGTATCAGACTTTATATCTGTAACACTTGAGAATTCCACATTAATATTCAGTCTGGTGCTGTCTGTGAGTTGTACCAGCACCCAGGACCTTATAAAACCATCACTCTCGTTGCCCAGAAGCTCTGGCTCTCTCCAGAGTGGGGATGTGGCATCAGAGGCTGGTCCTGGAGAAAGCCAGAATCTGAGGAGCCCCTGTGCCACGGCTGCAGTGAGGCAGAGCCCGGGGGGCACAGAGGGGGAAGGTCTTCTCCTAACAGCTCGAGAGAAGGGTACAGAAGAAGTATGCTGAAAGCAAGCAGGTTGGCACTGGGCTGGTGCCATGGAGCCAGCCCAGGGGAGGGGCCAGGGGGGAGCTGGCAGTGACCTGTGCCACGTCTGCAGTGAGGAATTCCAACAGGGATCATGGCAGCAGCAGAACCACCAATCCCAGCAGGGAGGGGGTTGGCAGGGGCCTCTGGAGATCATCTCATCCAGGCCTCTAGGTCCACCCCGAGCAGGTTGCCCAGGGTCATGGCTCACAAAGCTGCGACCTTGCTGCTCAGCCTGAGCCCGTGGGTCAGGCAAACAGAGCCCAGAGGTCGTGGGGTGCCCAGCTCACCCTCCTGGGCATGAGCTGCAGGACTCTGGGCAGGGGTGGGGACCGGTGTGAGGTGAGGTCCTGCTCCTGGCTGCTGCTGGGCTGCCCCTCCAGTGGGCTGGGAGAGGTGGTTCCTGAGCTGAAAATACTGCTGGTGGAACACCAGGGAGGTTGGGGGAATCTGAACCATCCTTGATAGACCTTTACAAGTTTTGGAGCCTTCACCCACCCGGCTCCTCTGCTCCACCACCTCCTCCTGCTGCTTTGTAAATGGGTTTCTGTGTCTTGCAGAGAGATGCCAAGGGCCAGTACTTGTTTGACCTTCTCTGCCACCACCTGAACCTGCTGGAGAAGGACTACTTTGGCATTCGCTTCGTGGACCCTGACAAGCAAAGGGTGAGAGCCCTTCCTGCCCAGGGCTGGGCCATGGGTTTTCCTGCAGCTCAGTGGTATCAGACTGGTCCGTGCAGCCTCTGAGAAGCAGAGTGTGAGGCAAATAGCTCCATGAAGTTTGGTTTAGGCAGTGATGAGGGGATCTTCCCCAGCAGCTCTGCCCCACCCTGCTGCTGGGCAGGGGGTTCACCACTGTTTAATATCTTCATCAGTGATGTAGTGGGATCAAGGACACCCTCAGTTCGTCTGCAGGTGACTCCAAGCTGAGTGATGCAGTTGACACGCCTGATCTGGACAGGACCCATCCAGAAGGACCTGGACAAGATTGAGAAATGGGTCCATGTGAACCTCATGAGGTCCAACAAGGCCAAGGGCAGGGTCCTGCACCTGGGGAGGGGCAATCCCAAGCACAAATCCAGGCTGGGCAGAGTATGGATGGAGAGCAGCCCTGGGGAGAAGGCCCTGGGGGTGAGGAGCTGGCCAGGGGGCTCTGGGGTGCACGCAGGCACCAGCAGCCTCAGTGCCCCAGCCCTGGTGCCACCTGCCTGGCCCGGTGGGGTTGTGTGGGCCGGGGAGCTGGCAGGGCTCCTGGGTGCCCAGGGGGCAGGGGGAACACACAGTGCCCACAAAGCAGGAGGATTTGCTGCTCTCAGGGGAGAGCTCCAGGCACTGGGCTTGCAGCAGTGCTGCCCGTGCAGAGGCACAGCTTCACACCAGGACCAGCACCTGGCAGCTCTGTGCCCAGTGTCCAGACACGGGGGTGTTGCCTCGGGCAGTGAAGGGTGAACCAAGGCCTGGAAGAGCACAGAGCTGAGAGCCCCCGTGGCAGGACCTCCACCCCACGGGGCTGCCAAGAGGGGGCACAGAGGACCTGGCATTCCTTGGGGCTGTGCAGGGAACGTGACATCAGATGGGAGCTGCTGGGGCTTGGGTCCTGCTGGGACCCTCCTTCAGCTGCCAGCCAGCCAAGGGCAGGGGCTGCAGCTCCCCTCCCACCACCCCTGCTGGGCAGCTTATGGACCCACCATGACATCTTGCAAGCAGGGGGGTTTGTTTGGTTGTTTAAAGCAGAGAAGGGTTCATTGACTTCTTTAATTTTGCCCCCAAAAGACAATGTTATTAATTGAAAGTATTTATCACTGAGTTCCTTTATGTGCCTTGTCTCCTTTCAGCACTGGCTGGAGTTCACCAAGTCGGTCGTGAAGCAGATGAGGGGTGAGTGTCACTGCCAGCAGACGTCCCGGCTGGCAGATGAGACATCTGTCACTTCAGATGTGTTTCTGCTTCCTCCTCCCCTTCCCCTCGGGGGGCAGCTCCCAGCACATCTCCCAGAAAAGGGACCTCTTGGATTAGCCACCACGCTGCTGGGTCAGAGGGGGCTCAGGGGGGGTCAGGCTGCATGGGCCCCTCCACACTCACTGCTGGCTGTACCCCTGGCACCCGGGCAGGGACAGAGGCCAGGACAGACAGATGGGGCTGAGCAGAGGAGATGTGGCAGCACCAGGCCCCCCGGGAGCAGGTCGTGTGGGCAGCAGACAGGACCACGGGCACTTCCCCACCTTGCACTGGGGGCATCTGCCCCTGCCACGGCCAGCACAGGGGGAACAGCCCCATGCCCCTCTGCTCCTCCCTTGCCACGGGCAGCTGAGTGTGTCTGGGGGACACGGGGAGGGCAGGTGAGACCCCCAGCAGTATCTGACCATCTCCTTAGTGGGGTTATTTGGGAGGAGGAGGGGGCTGGCCCCTGCCCTGTGGTGACCAGGGTGCCACTCTTCTCCTGCAGCCCAGCCTCCCTTCACCATGTGCTTCCGAGTGAAGTTCTATCCCACGGACCCCGCTGCTCTGAAGGAGGAGATCACCAGGTAAGACCCTGCTCTGGTGGCACCAGCCAGCTCTGCACCGGGCAGGGAAGGCTTGGCCAAGGCAGGAGCACACTCTGCCAAGCCTCATGTTATAGTCGAGAGCAGAATGCATTCAGATTTCCAAACAAAGCTGAACGTTTCTGGGTTGTCCCAGCTTGGGGGAGAAGTGAGGAAACCCTCCGGGTCCTTCACTGGTGTGTTGAGCCACTGTGCCTGGTGGGGAGCACTGGCTGTGGGTTTCAACCCAGTAACTCCTTGCTGGAGAGTGGCCAGAGAAGGGTGATGAAGCTGGGGAAGGGTCTAGAGCCCAAGTGTGGGGAGGAGCAGCTGAGGCTCAAGCCATCTGCCCAGGGGCTAAGGGCCACCTCTGATGGTCGCCCACAGGTCCCCCCTGCTCTTGCTGCAGCTCAAGGCGTGCCTGCAACTGCAGCTGAAACCTGGGCTTAAAAGTCACTGTCCCTTGGGCCAAGCACACTTTAATATCTGCATTTCTCTTTAATACGTTTTATCTGTGGAAATTAGTGCTTTATCTCATCAGAAATGTGGGTTTGAGGAGCAGAGTGTGCCTGCCAGGCTGCAGCGTGCAGGGCTGCTGGTTCAACCACAGCTCTGGGCACTCCAGGCTCCCTTCTGCTCTTCCACTCTAGGACTTAGTTCTACCATCAAAAGGTTTTCCTGAACGTGTCTCCACATGACTCAGCCCAAACTGTGACTTAGGTTTATATTTGTTCAAATATGTCATTTTCCAGCCTTGTTTCTCTTGTCACTGGGTTTTGGTGCGTGGAGACAGAGATGGGGGAGTGCAGTTGGGCAAGGAGGAAAACCCCATGATGGGAAGCTGAGCAGCTGGGCAGGGATGCAGGACTGAGAAGCACAGTGGTCACTGGTGGGCTCAGGACCACCAGACCCCTGTCAGAGCATCACCCCTGGGCACCTCAGCCCCTCCTGATGGGCTGGGCTGGTTCCAGTTGCATTTGGGCACCGCTGCCCAAAAGAGGGTGAAGCATCACCAGGGCTGCAGGGGCTGGCAGGCAGAAGGGACCAGCGCCCCCTTGTCTGTGAGTTCCTCCTTCCCTTGGTTCCCTGGTGGGAATACTCATGGAGTCTCCCTGTGCCCATCCCTGTGAACCCCAGCCCTGATGGGGGAACTGCCCCCTCACCAGCCCTCGTTTGGATCCCTGCTCAGACAGAAGTGCTGCTGCAGTGACTCGTGGCAGACATTCCACATCTAAATCCCCTGTTCAGGTAATTGGAACTTTGCTCAATAAATGGACCATCTCCTCTGTCCTCAGGTATTTAGTCTTCCTGCAGATCAAAAGGGATCTCTACCATGGCCGGCTCCTCTGCAAGACGTCGGATGCTGCTTTGTTGGCCGCCTATATCCTTCAGGGTAATGCCTTTTGACAAGATAAATTTGCTTTCCATGCTCAGCACTGATTACATTATTTCACTTACAACAGATCACTGCACCTAGAATACAAATGTCACCCCACCAGTGCAGACCTCTGCTCCCAGGCTGTGCTTGTGCCACGCCGTGGGGCTGGAGCCGGGTGAGGACTGGGGCTGGGGTCCCACCAGCAGCAGAAGCACCACGCTGCCGTCTGCTCCTGGGCCTGTCCCACCTGCATTCAGGGCAGTGGCATCCCTGTGAGCATCCCCCTGACTAATCCAGCCCCTGGCTCCTCGTTCTGTGCTGCTGCAGAGGCAGAAGCAGCCCTGTCAGGAATTGCTGCTCTTTCTGGAGCTCTGCACAGCCTGAGGTAGTTCTGGCAGGACCTGAGCTGTGCAGTTCCAAAGAGGGCTCCAGAGTGAAAGGCAGCCCTGCAGACAGCACCGAGTTGGGTGGGAATGCTGATCTGCTGGAGGGTTGGAGGCTCTACAGAGGGGTCTGGTCAGGCTGCAGGGATGGGCTGAGGCCAGTGGGATGATCTTCAACAAATCCAAGACCTGGGTCCTGCTCTTGGGTCACAGCAACCCCCTGTAGTGCTCCAGGCTGGGGAAGAGTGGCTGGAAAGTGCCCCAGGGAAAGGACCTAGAAGATGTTGGTCAACAGCCAGTTGGAGATGAGCCAGCATGTGCCCAGGTGGCCAAGAAGGTCAACACCATCCTGGCTTGGAGCAGCACTAGTGTGGCCAGCAGGCCCAGGTCAGGGATCAGCCCTCTGGACTGGGCACTGGGGAGGCTGCCCCTCAAATCCTGGGGTCAGTTTTGGGTCCCTCATCCCAACAAGGCCCTTGAGGGGCTGGAGCGTGGCCAGAGAAGGGCAACGAAGCTGCTGGGGAAGGGTCTAGAGGCCAAGTGTGGGGAGGAGCAGCTGAGGGGGCTGGGGGTGCTGAGCCTGGAGCAAAGGAGGCTCAGGGGAGCCCTTCTGGCTCTGCACAGCTCCTGACAGGAGCCTGGAGCCAGGGGGGAGTCGGGCTCTGCTCCCAAGGAACAAGGGACAGGACAAGAGGAAAGGGCCTCAAGTTGCCCCAGGGGAGGTTGAGCTTGGCCCTGAGGAACAATTTGTTGCCCTGGAGGGTTGTCCAGGGCTGTGCCAGGCTGCCCAGGGCAGTGGTGGAGTCCCCACCCCTGGAGGGGTTTCCAAGCCGTGGAGATGTGGTGTGAGGGACATGGGGCAGTGGGGACCTGGCAGTGCTGGGGGACGTTTGGACTCCAGGATCTGAAAACTCCTTTCCAAGCCATACAAACATGGTTCTGTGGTTACTGGGACAGATGAAGACAGCTTTGGGTGAGCTCATTGCTTGCAGCCCAGCACTTTGGCAAAGAAAGGGCTTTTATCAGCAAGTTGCAGAAGTTCTGGTGGAGTTTGGAGGTGGGAAAACCTCTGACAACCTCCGCCCTGATCTGCCCTCCTGCCTGTGTCCCTGCCAGCACCAGTCTGCCTCCTCTTGCCTCCATTGCCCATGGCACTGAGACCGTGGGGTTGGCTGGTGTCTGCCTGGCATGGGGCAGCACCTGGGTGCTCAGTGGGCACTGTCAGGCTGGTGGGAGAGTTGGGTGGTGCTGGGTGGTGGGAAAGCACCTTGAGCTGCTGTTAGCACAGTGATGCACCACCCATGGTGCTTGGCCTGGCACCTTGCTAGGGCCCCTCCCTGCAGTCCTCGGGTGCCCGTGGTCACATCCTCAGAGGAGCTGGGGAGATGTGCCCCAGGAACCCAAAAAGCCAAATTTCAGCTCTGAACCCTTTCTGAGTTATTTCCAATGCCAGTGTCTTTCCCCCTTTTAGTGTTTTAAGCAGGAACCATAAAAATTAAGGTCTCCACTCTACCAAGGAGCTGAGGCTGGAGGGGATTAAATCCAAGTGAGGTCCTTTCATGCCAGTGGTGGGAGGCTGCTGGGTGACTGCAGAGCCCAGCAGGAGACACCAGCTCCGGGGGGCCGTGGGGCTGCTGGGGTGGGGCTGGATGCTGTCAATGGGGTCGTGCTGCTCTCCCTGACCAGCTCTGTCTCCCCCAGCTGAGATCGGGGACTATGACCCGGGCAAGCACCCTGAAGGTTACAGCTCCAAGTTCCAGTTCTTCCCCAAGCACTCGGAGAAGCTGGAGAGGAAGATTGCAGAGATCCACAAGTCGGAGCTGAGGTACGGCCGGGATCCAGCGGCGGCTGCAGGGGGGGTTGATCCCTGTCTGGAATCTGCCAGGATCCCTGTCTGTGCCCTGGGATGAGCACTCCCCTCTCTGTGTCTGATCCAGCTGAGAGCTGGTGCTGCTCTTGGCAGCATTGGTAACAGCAAAGACACAGAGCAGCCTTCGGGAAAGCAGGTTGCTCAGTGGTGTAGGGACATCACAACAGGTCACCCTGTGAGGGGAGCTGCAGTGTCCCCCAGACCCCTGCTCGCTGAAGGGGAAATGTCATGGAGCCACCAAGGGCAAGCTGCAGAAAAGTGCAGACAAATGAAAAATACACCAGCAACACGGCAAAATCAGCCCTGAGCCTCCTGCCCCGGGGAGGGCCGAGGGGCTTCTCCTGCCCCTCACCATTGGCTCAGCCAGCACAACCCAGTGGGGTCCCTGGTGTTCCTGGGAGGATGGGGACAGTGAGCAACCCCCCATAAATCCCCTCCTGCCTTCACCCTGCTATGGGGACACGAGGTGTGAGGTGCCATCAGCAGAGCCCCATCTTCCTGTGGCACCAGTGGTGGCTCTGGGGCCGTGTCCCCACCCAGACAGCCACATGCTGGTCCCCAGGGAGGACCATGGGCTTTTAGCCCCTCCAAAAACCCTGCAGAGCTGTGCCCATGTGTGCTGCAGGCTGCTGCCTTCTGCCCAGCAACCTCCCCTGAGGAAACACTGTGCTGCCCGTAGGGAATTCAGCCTTACATTTTGCAGATGCTCCTGAATTTTGGCCCTTTCTGGTGCTGCTGGTT